>NC_039492.1:3879630-4179630 GCF_003590095.1 Trichoplusia ni
GCACCGAATTGCTGGGAACGAGTTTACAGTCTAGTTTTTACGTTGGTGTATGTCCTCGAAAAATAACCGTCATTACCACGTGGTATTATGGAACGAGCCTGGTTTCGCTATCTAACGTGCCTTTTCCTGTAGTCCTTACAATGCCGGATACCAAAAATGGAAAAAAAATAAACAAAAATATCTCCTTAAATTTCCGTTGACTTCTTTTTTGTAGCTATTTTCTTCATCCTGCCGCCTACAAAAATATCAGCTACTATCTTGATGACAAATAACTTCTCGTCACGACTTTATTTTGGTCACAATAATAGTTGCTTGGCCTAGAGAACAATCCTAACTAATTGAGACCTATCTAGTGCCACTTAAAGCCGTTTGCGTACACTTAGCGACACTTGGTGTAGCAAAATATATTGCATAGATTGAATGTCTGGTGAGGTGCCAATTTACTGATACATGCGCTGCGGACTGCGGGCCTCCGCAACCTTGACCGGCGACCGAGTCGTATAAATCTCAACCAGCTCTCAAAGGTTTGGCTATCACTATTGCAACAATACCAAAATGGTCAGCCTATTTTTTATCGGTTTATTTAATCAAAGTACAAAGAACTTTAGATTTATGTCTATTGTGTCACGTAATCGAAATAAGGAAAACACGTTTGAGTTCGTAATTTGCATTTCACCTTTCAAGCTACTGAATAGACACCATGTAAGGTTTCACATAGCTAATACTGTGTCTGATAGTTTCCGGCGATAAACTTCATTCGTAATTGCTAAACTAGTAAAAAATAGTAATTCAAATTGATCACGTACAGCAATCAGTGCGAGCCTTGGCCTTGGTAGCAATCATGATTATAACACACATCCTATCGTAACTGAGGTTAAATTACATCATAGTAGAGTCATCCAGCGTAACACTATTAAACACCCAAGAATATAACAGTTCGAATGAAAAACTTATTTTGGTGTTAATTTTGGTTCCGGAGCAAACAGTCTTAACCAACGGTTGAAGCCATTAATCGAAAGCTTACTCGCAATGACTTGATGTGGCAATCGAACGCTTTACCCGTTAACATGTACTGCTATAGTATGAAGTGACAACGGTGTAGATTGAATAACAAATCACTCGAACAATGCAAATGAGATGACCCAACATGAACAAGAATGCTTGCTACCTAGTAGTACAGTTAATTAATGAACCAATGTTATTTAAGATGCACCTGTGGCATAGGCAGTTGACAGAACCAATACAAGAATAGAAGTCTGAACTGCTTTTTTTATTGTTTTCTTGAGAACACTTATCTGGACAACAGTTGAGCTTTTTAATTACATCTGAAGCAAAATTTGTCAACAAGCGTTCATTTACTGTCACGACCCATTATGATTCATTCAATTACGATTTTTGTTACCATGTACAATGCTGGTCTGTAAATCAAAATTAGGATACAGAAACCGCACATCAGTAGTTTCTACAAATTACTACTAATGAGGGATCCTCTGTGTCCAGTATATGGTACTTATTTAATGTCATTCTAAAGGTGATTAATGGCGAAGAAACTCGTACAGTACGAACTCGTACACAAAGGGCGCACGAAATTGGTACTAATTAGTTTCCTCCCTTACCGGTTTGGCTTAAAGAACATTTCGGAAAATATTCTTCAACATTATCTGATGGAGAATCACGTATTCTAAGAATGTGGATCGGATGTACCGCGACTACAACAGCAGTCATAATTCGAAATATGCGTCATACTTGTAAAAATGGAGTGTAGTATACTCATACGATCGAGTACGCTTCGTTTGATAACGGTATTATAACGAACCATAGATTTTATTGCGATAGTCATGTCGCATTTCAACCTTAATGATGCATAATAAGAACTAATTTTAGTATAACAATTGCAAAAGAAAGCGATAAGAGTGAGTGTCAGTAACGGTGTGACGGCGACCTAAGTACTTTATAATCTTCCAGACGAAAATAGGTATATTAGGTAAACCTGTAACAAGTCTAGACCACTAGTCGTTGGATAATTAGGCAAGTACTGCTGTGTAATACCATATAATGCGATTAGGAGTCGAAAGGTTGGAAGCATGATGTTGGTTTCAGAAACCTTTTAGGTGTGGGCGAATGGCACCTATTTAAGGAAAAAATTACCGAAATCTGTGTAGTATTGTCAAGTTTTGCAGCAATGCACGTTACACGTGCCGTCTGATCAATACGCCGGTCGGGACGGCGACCGGCTGTCGGCGGCATGGCGTGTCACCCCTAAACACAGCTGATTCCACCTATTCCCCTCAGTCAGTTCGTTCACCCTTCGTCCCGCACCTCTTCCACCCTCCCAAACTTTCGATCTCGTTAAAACATAAACATATCCTCGGTACCCGGCGAAATTCAGATAGGAAATTACAAATTTCCTGGCAATACAAACGCCGGTTTTCGTCATAATTATTTATGAAAAAATACGATCGCGATGGTTATGGTGAAAATAGTTTATCATATCTCAAACGTAAATTAATTACTAAGGAAAAATGTATTCGCGTAAAGGTGCTGGACCCTCAAAGGATTCTTCTTACAGAACTGATACTGAAGTCCACGATGGATACACAGAACAACAGCAACAACAGTACACTAAATACCTGAAGAAGTTAAAAAATGATTTCGATGAGACCTGGTGCAAGAGAGCAAAACTAAACATGGATTTCACTGAACTGGAGCGAATCAAAACCCTAGGTACAGGAGCTTTTGGCAGGGTAGTGTTATTAAAGCATTCGAAAAGTTACAAATTATACGCAATGAAGGTATTAGAAAAAGAAAAGATAGTGAAAATGAAACAGGTTGAACATACGCTCTACGAAAAGCGCATTCTAGAAGCAATCAGGTTCCCATTCACAGTTTGCATGGAATTCAGTTTCAAGGACAACAGTTGTATCTATTTTATTATGCCATTCGTACCAGGCGGTGAAATGTTCACCCATCTACGGCGAATGGGTAAGTTCGAAGAGCCACTAGCGAAATTTTATGCAAGTCAAGTAATTTTAGCCTTGGAGTACCTGCATTTTTGTAACCTAGTTTACCGCGACCTAAAGCCAGAAAACATTTTGATTGATAAATCAGGGTACCTGAAAATAACAGATTTTGGATTTTGTAAGATATTGCAAGGTAGAACATGGACTTTGTGTGGAACGCCGGAATACTTGGCTCCGGAACTTATTTTAAGCAAAGGTTACGGGTTTTCGGTAGACTGGTGGTCGTTTGGTGTTTTGCTTTTCGAAATGAATGCTGGCTACCCACCTTTCTATGCTAATGATCCTATGAAGACATATGAGAAAATCGTAAGTGGAAAATACAGGTGCCCATCGAGTTTTAACAGTGACTTAAGAGATCTAATACGTAACATTCTCCAAGTCGACATAAGCCATCGCTACGGTGTAATGAAAAATGGGGTGATGGATTACAAAAATCACAAGTGGTTTAAGGGCATCGAATGGGAATCAATACTAAACTGTCGAACGCAGCCACCATTCGTTCCAAAATACAGGGGACCGGGCGATACTACGAACTTCGACCGATATGAAGAGGAAACTATAACACCAGCTTCGCACTGCTTATTTGAAGCAGAGTTTTACGATTTTTAGTTTCTAAAAATTAAGTTATGTGATCCATTGTCCCAACATTAAATAAGAATTATTTGAACAATATTCAGACTGTATTTTTATTCATAACGCATGGTTGTGTGATAGTTATTTTTAATAGTTATTTAAAAAGGCACATCCTGACCCATAATCTTGTATCACATTTGTTCGTTTTGTTGAAAGACGATTTGAATTCATAATGGGGCACGTGTGAGGGCCCCTCGTGACATGCGCCCGCGCAGCGCCAGAGAACAGTAATAACAGCAGGCAAAAGGGCACGCGACGCATCTATATTGAATTTTCGTGACAAGTTTCGAGTGAGTATTGTGTAGGGGGACACTTATAAAATGCATTGATCGTGGCGGTTACAAAACAAGGCACGTTGTAAGACTATTGTAAAAATGACGAGAACAACAGCGGCCGAGTTGTGTTGTTCATCCAACGCATAATATGCTTAAATTCGTACATTAACATTATTCTTACTGCCTGACAAAAGTCATAACTGTTCTATTCTAGTTAATGTAAGACAATCGCGTTCAAAATATTTCGGGAACAATAAGATATAAACAGAATATCTGCACATGTACAGTATAGTCAGAACACATGTCCGGCATATTCTGAAAGAGTCGGCTGAATAGATATAGTATGTGACCTGAATTTGTGCCAGAACTCTGCCAAGATTAGCATGACTGATGCTGTTATAGCAACGTATTTTGACTTTCATTACATTCTTCAATGGAATATTTTAGCAATACGTTAGACAGTGAAGTGTGCAATTTGCATACCTACCTTATAAATAAATGTTATACTAATTCAAACAAAGTACCTACTTAATCACTTTTGTGAATGACTTGTTATCTAATATATTACAATTTTACAGTTGATTCATACAAAATCCCATCTAAATGCATAATCATATAAGAAAACTGCAATTTATTATCATACGTCACAATAAACAACTAATGTTTCTCCTGTACTGGTACTGCATTTGCACAAAATATTTAAAATGATAATGTTAAAAACTTCCAAACAAAAATTTACTTAGTTAACATATATATTATATGATGTAGCAAGAATTTCGTCGAAAGTCAAGACAAAGCACACACAAAGCTCATTTATCTGCAAAATAAGTTCTAAACCTGCATTTAACCCAACGACTTGCAGCTATTACTCAATAGCGTTGGCAAATCGAAGCTCCAAGAATTACGCACTTACAATTTTATGGTACGACACCTCATAGGGACAATGGCTTGAAACAATAGCTTTTCTCCGTGTGATGGTGGCAAGGGACCAGTGCAACCGACCGGAAAGTGAAGGAAGCGCGGTTCCGTCTCACGAAGAGGACGTGACGTCAGAAAATAGCCAAGGTTTACCTCTTAAAGGGTTGATGATTCACTTATTAGCATAGCGAACGTTGCTTGGTAAGACAAAGGTGTATTATATTTTGAGGTTAATAACGTCATACTATTTTCATTGTCATTGCTATGCTTGTGTAAGCAATTTGGGTAATCTGGGCAAATAACACTTTAGTTGTAAACTATTATTAGATATGTATGTATAACGGTTATGCTTTTATCAAAAACTGGTATAACCAATGATATTGCCAAGTTTTATTCATGCAAAGGTTCTTGTTCTGAACTCTTCAAATTATATTATTACGTAAATAATTTGAAGAGTTTAGAGTTTAAGTTTAGTGCAGTGCTAAGGTTCATTGTTAAGTCATAAGTAAAACGTCATATAACTGTTAGTTCTGTACAAAATGGCCTAAAGTTAACGTCTTTTTAGGTCGAGAAACTGGTGAATAGGCATTATTTTAACAAGAGTACCCCCATTTATATTATACGAAGCCTTTAGAGGTTGTAGACAAAAGCTCCGAAAGTTCAGCCAAGCCTCCTTCGTATTCACAATGGTGGTTCTTACATAACCATTGCCTAACAAAAGCCTAGGTTCTACGATACAATGTAGTGTTATCTGATTTAGACGCGAAGTGTCTATAACTTCACAATATAACCAGTAATATTTGTAAATATTGTATTGTATACCTAGCTTCATATCTAAGAGTATATTTTAAGAACTAACCTGTTCGTAGTTTCAATTCACACTTATAATTAAATATGAAAGTATGATGTCTGCCTGTATGTTACGTTTTCATGGCCAAACAGCTCTCCCAAATGCGACACAATAAGGTTTGGGGATATCTCAAACTCGTTAAACTTATAGGCCCAATGCAACTATAACAGAATTAAAGTCGGCGCCGCGATCTAAAGCTATACAAAAATCACTACACCTTTATAGTCCGATTTTTAATTCGAGGCAGTATAATGACATTGCCAGTGTGGCAGGTTTTTAATTCCAAATAAATAGTGATGTGTTAGAATCGACTTATTACAATCAAAAGTCAGTCGAGCTTACATTTTTTTATTCATATATCAAATTAGCTCTGTATAAAAAAATATATATTTACGACAATTAATCAAAAGACATGCACGGTGACTGTTTTTAAATGTAAAAAAAATAATAATTTAAATTTATAAAATTAAAGCCAAATGCGGTGCTGGTATAAGATGAAGCACCGTACCATGCAAGAAAAGTCGAGCGCATTCAACTCCAAACGGGATGAATTCTGACATTATGCAGTGGTTGGATGAAAAACAAATTTTAAATCAACTTACAATTATAAAAGCTCAATTAATAGAAATAGTAAATGTTTGATACATAATAAAATAAGGCATGATTAAATGTCATCGTCGTAGTAAGATTTCCAAACATCACTATTGTAGCGGGTCACCCTTTTTTGTATAAATGACAGTTGCAATTGTCATTTTACTGCCTCGAATTAAAAATCGGATTATACTAACACAAGCTTTTCAATAAGCCGATCAAAATTAATATTATTTTAACTGAAATCTCAGTTCAATCTCCCATTAATCGTAAAACAAAATTGTGAGTACATCTTACGAAAGCACAGTTATGAGGACATACCCACAATTAACAGTCGTTAAATCTAACTTGAGATTACTCAATCTTTTGAAGTGAACATAAAACACAATTACATAAGCGAGTTCTCAAAGCTAAGGGCTATCAAGCTATTGGTAGACCACACGCGAGACAAAACGCTCGAAAAAGGTTGGTACTTTAAAGTTACAACTGTTAATCGTCGTGTCCTTAACTAATTGGAACTTTTTCATAACTCACACACAGAGAGAGAATAGATAAAATTTGTGTGACATTGTCAATTCTAACAAATTAGTAGAAGAAAGTGACCCAATTTACAGCTTGCCAGCTCCATTTTAAATTTTCGCTTTTGATATAATTTCTATTTGCTCTGGGTAACTCAACTGCATTTCACAACTTTCAATCAAAGAAAGCAGGAAAAATAAATGCAAATACAAACGTACTTTTCCGGAATCTTTTATCAGCGACGCTCTCTCACTCACCACTTTAAGACCGAGTTCTAATTGCTAGCATATGTGCTTGATAACGACGGTGCACTCAAAGTGAAAACAAGTATTGATAGGATGCTGAATTATCAATGAAACATGTGTAGATTAAGTCTTATCCTTAGAAAGATATAGTTAATGAATGAATGACGTTTTGATAAGCTTGATATCAATTAGTGAACTGGTGATTAGTAAAATGCTTTCTCTTTCGTTGTCAATGTGCACGCAAGAATCCAGGGTCTTGCAGTAATGTTAAACAGGTGAAACAAAACAGGATAGAGAAAAAACAGAAGAGTAAGCTAGGTTTTATATTTGAACAAAACACTTTATTTCAATTAGACATACAAACTATTTCAACACATCGCGTGACTGCCAAAAATAACATTTCTAAACGTCATGTTTATACCAGTCAAGTTAATTGAATACATGTATGTCTAACAACAGTACTTAATTGATGTTATATTGAAGTGATTAAATTGTAAGTTAACATAATAAATGAGGAAAATAACTCCTACTTACGCCATTTTTTTTGTGTAGGATTAATATTTTAAATAGTTAACACATTTATCGAAACACTTCCTGCATGTATTGATAAACTTTAATACACATTACCATTCCTTATTAGATCAAGAAAACGGTAGCATACGTTCTAAAGCTATAAATTTCATGTGGCAATATAGGCGTGAAATCTTTACTGGTTCTATAACGAATTGCCTAGTCTAGTATTGAAATGCTAGGCAAGGCTGAGTTAAAGGTATATTTATAGGGAGACCTCTAATTTCGTGATCGAGAGAAGCCTTTCAGACACTGTTACGAAATCGCAATGTTATTATTTACAACACTGAAACAACACTCAAACTTCCAAATTTCATATCGGGATGTTTTCACAATGTAAGCTGTGCTTGAAATTAACCTAGCATTTCCCACGTAAGGAGGAAAAATCTCAGTAAAAAAACATAATTAACATAAAATTTACATACCTATTGAATCAGCAACCCTGCTACGTTAAGTATTCCCTTGAGCTAACGTAACGTTGCAATGTGGGTCAGTGACGATGCCGCTGCAGCATTCGATGCGGCGAAACGTAAAGGGCGATACGAGAGGGGCTGAGGGCTACTAGAATGATTATTTACTGAGTATTGGAAATGTTTCATTTGCTCTCACGAGCAGGGGAAAATTATTGTGTACATAAGCTTCTTATTTATAAGACGTAAGGTTCCTCCTTACGTCTGTAGAGATGTTTACATCCATTTTATCGTGTTACAATCAACAAAACGACACGTACAGAGGATATTTAACATCTATAAATCCAAGCAGATAAAAGCTTTTATGTTTACAGAAAGTCTAAGGAGGTGGATTGTATCATTTAAGATTTCACATTGATTCATGTAGTTTTGATAAAAAGGCAGGCTCGAATGAGATGTTAGCGTTGATAGCTATCTCGACTTTGATGCTGTTTCGTAACTGCAAAATCGCACGAAAACTTAGCAATAACCGTCAAAATGCTATGAAATATCAACATGATTTGTGAGTGGCGCATTGTAAGAAGCAAAGAAGCAGAATGTGCGAGTCGGCCTTCATTATGTTGGGTACGGAAGGGCGAGGGGCAATGAAAATGGGGTAGCCAGAAATCCTTCTTTATTGATTAGTAGCAACTGCCTTTACCACGATCAGGTGTTTGTAAGAGCCATTCGAAAAGTTGAAGTAAATTCCGCAAAGATTAAAAAGTAGCACACTATTGCAAATTGAGGATAATCAGAAATTAGTCAAAAATCAAATTGACAAAAATGGCTTTCAGACATTAAGATTGGGAAACATAATACTTAGTTAACAAACAAGACATATACGTATGTATACTTTTACAGCTATTCGTGAATGAAACTGACATATTACCATAATATTGCATAATCTGCTTATTTGCGTTCTGCCTTATACGGTAATATCTGTCTTGCATTACCACGTTTCCTATATCCAATATTCATCGTCCATACATTGCATGGACGATGCATTGCAGGCACTTAAACTCGTAACTGTTTAGATATTTCCATAGAAAAGCTGAGCTATTATGCTTTACAATAGGTACTACCCATTCATATCTTGACCTAATTGATGGAAGTATTGATGAAGGCTACGAGGCAGTCTGACAATGTTTCAATAGCTCGAAGAGTTTAGTGTGATAATTCTCATTCAAGATTCCTAGTGGCTGCTTGAATGTCATAATTGAGAACATGCTTAAACTGTACGTGCCTTATAGTAGATATAAACCTCATTTTCAAAGAATTTTGTTGCTAGGTTGTCATGTACCAGAATTTCTAACAATTTTCTCAAACGGATGCAAGAAAAGGAAGGGCCGCCAGGAGTGACGTTAACAAATCGATCCTATAAAACTGAAAACGTCTGGCGCACCTCTGCAGTACTCAATTACATTACTGCAGTTTAGTTGTTGGCAAAGGCTAGACCTTGTGTTTCAGCCAATAAAACAATTTATATTTTAAAAACAACAGGCTAGCTTCCGAAACTGTTTTCGTCCTTTTGATTTTGATTCGGATCTGAATTGGTATCATATAACCAAATCAAAATCGAGTAGCGGTCTTGTAGCCATCGAGTGTCATCTGCGTCGTTGCCTGTCGATTGAGCGTAGTTTCAATTCGTACCACTGTATGAATTAGCGTTGCACGCTGCAGTCTCATTTCAAAATACAAACTCAATTTTGATATGATTGAATCAGAAATCGATTCGGACAAACTGTTTTCTAAAATAAACTTCAAACATGATACGTAGGTATTCATAAACTAGATAGATACCTTTGTAATCATGTTCCGTTGCTAATGTATAATACCCACTTGGGCAGTTAGTCAATTACCGAAATTAATTGAGCGGCAGCTGTAGCCGGACAATGACACGTATTACCTGGCGATTTCTAACACAAAATACTAATTAACCCAATAAACAAAGTAGAAATATGACTCTGGCCGTGAACCGTGGATATATTACGACAATAAGAGCTTATTGCGAATTGTGTCTGGAAGGAAGCTAATTGGGCAAATGGGAGTAATAATAATAAGTATCATATGAAACGTTCCGATAAACACAATTAAAGGTTTAGTGAAGGTACAATATTGCTTTTGAAAATGAGGACAGTCGTGACAAAAAGAAGCGTCTGTTCAAACAGGCGCTTGAAGTAAACATGGAAAAACAAAGCATGTTGTTCGTGGTAGTCTTAAAGATTTTTTTTCTCACATCATCTCTACTCCAATAAAGATGTGATTGCATTAACCACTTACATCCAGCTAATAAAACGAACATGACGCCATGATGGCTGAACATAATCCTCCTTGTGTTGTTGCCAATCGAGACTTAAACTCACGCGCATTTCGATCTCGATAAAGTGCGCCGACGCAGATCTGCAGCGAGGAGTTAATTTAATATTCTTAATTGAATCAATGCACTTCCCGCGAGATTTCTGCACGCAAACTTAGAAAACTAATTTTTTTATACTTGGTTTTATTCCCGGATTGGTATGATCGGTATCTTATCAAATTCATGAGTACAATCTTACTAATAAACGCCATTAAATTGCTGACAAGATAAGCTAAGTACATTCTAATTGTTTCTAACAACACGCTTTCCAAATATAATAAAGTACTAAGTTATTACCATTTAATTACTATACCAGATTAGGAATGTCACGAAGTTTAACCTCACACCTTTTAAATGTAACCAAGAGACATTATTCAAGTAACATAATTTATGTTCTTGCGGCTGTTGGCTGGCGCTTCGATGTATTTATTGTCCATCTGAAGAGACGTTGCTTGCCACATGAAAGTTTTGAATTAATTGCTTATTGTTTTGCATGTGTGAGAGTGTTTCATGCTTACAATAATCAAATATTTTATTGCATTCAACAAGTTTTTATAAACATTTATTCAATATGCATGAGATGTTCAGCTCTGAATTTGTAACGCACCGCATAATAAATTCAATGAGCACAAACCATGTTGGGGTTTAGTTAATCATAAATTCGAGAATCCAAAATGTCGGGATGAAACCCTTTTTCGTCTGAATAGCTAACAAGTAGGCCAGCCACATACGAGTACGTCGCCATACTATGTAAATATTAAAGGACATGCCCAGACAAGCCCAAAGTGGAGGAAGTGCGTATCCACCTGAATACTAATTCATTTCGTCGCTATTATCCGACCGAAATAAAACACAATGCGAGTCGTCAAGACCACTTATATTTCGTATTCAATACCCGCGGTTGGGTAGCGGCTATCAGTATTCTTAGCATCACGACCGGGCATCGAATCGAATAAGAATGATGTATTGTAAAGTTTAAAGTTCGACAAAACTATTGTGATTGCAAATATTTAAATATGCATGAATATTAGGCGTGTGCGTCGTTTCCAAGTCATCCTTGGAGCCAATTTTACGTCAATTTGCCACGTCCATCGAAGGTAATGAAGCAATGTATTGGAAAATAAGGGTCAGGTGAGATAAGGCCTGTTATTAAAATACATAGAGGTCATTCCATTAAACAGTTATGGCGTTAAACGATAACGTTAGAAGCGATACCGACGTTTGTTTACTTTTTTTTTCAACTCATCCGCCCACATGAACTTGTTATGGTACCTGCGTTGCGAGTCAACGTTTGAATGGAAATTTTTGAACCAGGGAATGTTTTTTCATCTTTCTAGTTGCACACAGATAATACAGTTTGTTGTAACGGGGTAATAGGCTCTATTACTATGGTAATAAAGTTTATAATTATTTTAAATAGTTTGTGTATTCGCAGGCAGTGAACTGGAATCGCCAGGCTGTGTTATCGTCCCCTCGTATCCGTATGACGGTCGGGCGCACACGGTGCACCTGTCGCGATACTCGTATTTTGCTATAACTACATGAAACAGGGATTGTATGTAAAGTTAAATGACGAAACTTTACAGACGACACCTGTGCTCATAATAAACAGGAAAATGTAGCCACACGCGCTGGAACTGCAATCATATATTTAATTGTGGTTACATTTTCAATCCGTTTAATTATGTATTGAATACTTTATATGGTAATATTTAACGTAGGTCAGTAAATTGTCTCCTTTTGGAATATTTAGAACTTAGTACTTTTTTTTAGATTCCTCGATCTCTTTCTTATTTTTATCTTTATTGGTTGAGAGCAAGCTAGATGAGAATGTTTAACAGCAATCAAAACCGAATTACAAAAGTCCATAAATTAGTAATAAAAGAAATTCTTGTTCAACAAGTGTGGTAATACATCTGATTCATCTAAGACCAGATTTAACGATAAGCGTTAATAAATACAATTACGACTTTCATCGCACGAAGACTTTCAAGCATAAAGTAATTCGAACGACAAGTGAGGTAAGCTACAGTAATTTCTCTCTTCAAATCAATTCGATACGCTTTATTATTAGTGATATTCCTATTATATTCTAGTTTATTGATGTTAGTCGACCAGTAGAGAAAATACGATAAAAGAAATGGTTAACCACAAGAAAGAGAAGAAAAGTCTTTTCACATTTTAATCTTTATATATAATATATTACAGTACTGTAATTGCGTACATCTGAACACGTAGTATAAAATATAATACCTCATATATAAAATTCTCGTGTCACGGTGTACGTAATTGAACTCCTCCAAAATGGCTCAACCGATTCTCATGACATTTCGTGAAAATCTGAGAATCGGACATCTTTTTTAGATACATCCATATTTTTGTTCCCTATAACTCATTAGTATGTAATGTATATATTCTTCTAAATAAATAATGCTATAAACCTTATTATTTATGCTATTCTACAGTGCAATAAATCTGAAACGGTATTTCTACTCATAATTTTCTACAGGTTTTCTCGTTGACCTGAATACAGTTAAAAACAGTATTTAACTTTGCTCCAGTGTGGAGAGGAAATGCATAATAGTCCGCTTCCCTCATATGCTGCCAGTGTTCCTGATTCCTGACAGGTTTACGCTGTTATTATTTATGAACTGTCATTACAGAACATGATATATTTTAAAGGCTGATGATAATTTTCTTTGTAACCGTGGTCACAAGCTACGACTACGGTCGAACGGCGTAAATTTTCAGTGACCACAAAATTAATAATATTTTATAAGTTGTTGAGTTGCATTCAGATCGACATTTCTGAAATGCAACTATAGAATATCTCTATGTTTTAGTATATTAACTATCCGCTCGGCGTGGGGTTTTAAGTCGCTATATTACTACCACTAAAACAAGTACCTATACCAAGCTTGTTTATTAACTGTAAACAACTAAAATGAGACATCAATCCACAATAACATTACATTACGTCAATTCACTTGACATTCAAATTCTCATTACGTCAGTATCAAACACTGAATAACAAGAATAGGTACCGAAAATTGCTGAAATAACCAACCTCTGAGTAAGCAATATTATTGCCTCCTTTAATTAACAGCAGTTAGTTGGCATACACTTAATACGCGTTTACAAATTGTAAACAAACTACTAAAATAACGTGAATTCGTGATGCACTATTTTGGAATACCGTGTCGATTATAACAACAATTTGGTCTGTAGGATGTAAAACTACACTACAAACGTTACGATTTTGAAATTCTTTTACTATGTAGCTGTATTAATTACACGGCCCTATCTTTCAAAACGTACAAGATACACTAAATACTACATAAGCATAACAAAAATAACTTAGTTATTGACGGATGTTGAACAGACAGTCTTGAAGGGCCACAGTAGGCCACTCGACTTGCTTAGATCACAAGTGATACGGGCACGGCATAACGAGCTGACAATGATGAAGTAGAAAGCTCTTGAAGATGTAAAGAAATTCAAAAGAGGCTGACAAGGTTCCTTAATATTTTAAAAAGAAAATATAAAAAAAATTACTTGATAAAATATTTGCAAGGCGAAATTCAAACTCTCTTAAAGACGTTTGCAGCAATATTGGCAACATTTTTTGTTAATTATATTTCCGCAGAATAGTCTTAAAATGAGGGAGCATCCAAATGAACGTTAATCTTTTCTTTGTAACAAGTTTTAAGAGACCTTGATAATGACATAACCAAAGAAGCATTAAGTAAAACAGTCTTGTAGGTACTTTTAATTACATAAGTGCTTTAACCACTTCGAATAGTAATTAAGACGAAGTAAAGAACAAATGAGCATCTCAAGGGCATTGATGAGGTAGATGTATGAATAAATGAAGTGTCTGAGTGCCACCGGTACCTCCTAAAGTAATATGCAATTATAGAAGAGTGATACCGTCTGCAAATCTGCAACAATATCAACCTCATAAAGCTTGTCCTGAGTTTGGGTATCTTAGTTCATGTGACTTGTATATAATATGTATGAGAAACTTACCGCGAAACAAGGATTAAACTCCTAAGAGATACCTCGTGTTTTTTTTAAAGCATACAATATTTAATAAATATTCCGTTGTGTATTAGTAAACAGGAATGCTTGTTGCATCTTGACACCTGCTATGACTATGTATTCAAAGTCCATTGCTCATCTGAGCGAAGTATAGTCATATTGCAAGGAAATACCAAATATACTGATTCACGTTTAATTAATTAATTTAACGACGGGATTCAAAGGTGTTTGTATAAGTATACTACACTACTTTGAATATACTTTCAGCATTGAGTAACTTGAAAGAAATAACCCCTAGTAGCAAAGAGTTTCTTGTTTCCAATTACGGAACGGTATTTTGATAATTAGACTTGACTACCCATCTTCGAAAAACCTTTTACTTTGTACAAACATTTTTTTAAAGATAGCTCCAATTTCAGTAATACTTTCAACCTGTAACACAATACTTTACCTGACACGAAATGATAGCCACGTTAATATTTCAAAAGCCATTACATCATTGTCTCTCAAGACGAAAGAGATCTTAACGTCTTTTGTTTAAACTAATTCCTTTATGGTGGTGCTTATGCGTTTAGTTTTGC
This sequence comes from Trichoplusia ni, assembly GCF_003590095.1. NCBI lineage: Eukaryota > Metazoa > Arthropoda > Insecta > Lepidoptera > Noctuidae > Trichoplusia > Trichoplusia ni. The sequence goes on from NC_039492.1 coordinate 3,894,679, forward strand.
AAAATGCATACTGGAGTGGCCCAGTTTTTTTTTTTTATGTAGTCAGCCAGCATAATGTTCATGCGTTTAAGTAATAATACGTAAAGTAAGCTTGTAAGAGAGAGTTTAGTATTGTCATAAGATTAAGTCTAGCCTTTTTGCTGTTATTGGTCTTAATATTATGGCTTTTGTTAGCAGATTAACGTAAAAAGATGGATGGAAACGTCGTACATATTTGCAAAACATTATTTACTACTTGACTGTGTGAACGATTCGCATAATGAGTTTTTAAACGCTGGGAAAAATGGTAGCACCTAAGTTTCGTTATGTGTTTTAGCAGATTTGCACCATCGTAAAACGTTTTTATTTATGTTTTTTTCGGCGAATAATCAATTGGAGCCATTTAAATTTAGTGGCAAGGATGAATTTGTTATAGAACTAATCAGGTTAAAATCTGAATAAGAGATTTCTCTTCAGCGTTTGGCTTTACTCAAATATTAATAAGGGGACGTCGGAAAATAGTAAAGTCTGTAATAGCGTCTTGAGCTTAGAATTCCTGTGAGAGTTACAAACTCGTTCAAAAATCATTAAAAACTCTTTACGTGAGTAGAAACCGTGCTATTTAAAATATGCATACATTAATTTGCATAGTACCATAATTATAGAGCACTTCTTACAGCTGGCATATGCCTGAGATAATACCTAGGTTCCTACTTAGCAACTTTCATCAAATCCACTATCATTTAGAAGGAACATGTTCCAGTATTTAGCATACAAATTAAACAGCGCTCTCTCTTTTCGTATGTGATTATCACCGCAACGAACACAGCGCTCTTTGCCTAAACATTAACTTGCCGGTAACATTACACAGAAGACCGCTTTTCATTTGTTTACTTAGCTTTTTTAATTCAGGCTTAGAATAAACCAGTGGTAAAAACCTGAATTAATTTCGAACCTTGATACATTTCTTTTTTATTAACCAAGATTGCGAGTATTTTGCTATACTTGACTTGATTGCAATGAACTATTGCGTAAATAGGAATATTCTGTAGTAATCACACGCGAAACAGATCAATGACTTGTTAAACAAATTTAAATTGATGAAGATGCGTTGAACTAAGTGTGATTAAAAAGAGTAAATTAGCTCACGGATCGACATTGAATTGAAGATTTGTTTATTTGTGTAGTTCCTAGGAGAATATCACCGACATTTAAGTAATACTAATAGCGGAAATGTAACGCTGTTATACGGCAAGTAATGTGCCTGAGCAGCCTAATTTGAGCGATGGTAGCCCCAAGGTATTTTTTTTAAGTCCTGGCTGAGGTAGGAAGTGTTGGAATCTTATACCTAAGGTACCAAGACAAAGAAAATCTTGAAATCCCACGCGGACTTAAGTAACCGAGGAAAACTGGTCACTTTATGTGGGTAGTCTAGTTATTATGCAATATTTATCTTTTAACCGATATTTACGACACTAGAGACCAAGTTTCACTTAGCTACTTAGACGACGGGCGTAACTATTCAACGCCACCATTAGCGTGATGGAAAAGTTACGATCACATCTAGCTAAAAATAGAAAATAATATAACTTAATTTAGAAATAACACTCAAAGCGTTGTTATGTTACAATTTTTTTTCAATAGCTTACGCATACGAAGACTAAAAGGAAAAAAAATAACGTTTTAAGCAAAATTTACTTAACATAACGCAGATAAAATTAAACGAAAATATTGTGATAGTATCAGTAAAATATGAACTAAAACTTTCATCCCGCCCACGCCTATACAAGCGACGGCGAAATACCGAAATAAATAAAAAGTAAAACTCATAAGAATAACCCGCATCGTACGCCATTCGTAACTTGTGGATGTGGCGCCATAATAGCAATAAAAGAAACCAGTTATGCGCAGAAGCCACTGACATACAGCCATTAGAATATTTAAGAAAAAAAAAACTATGCCCATATTTTAACTAGTTGTGTACAAAAATGGTATGAATATTGTCATTATCAACATTCAAGTTTTTTAAATGTCTTTGTTGTAAAAGATAAGATAATTAAGGTCAATATTACAGAAAAGGGCATATCAAAATGTTTATAGACTTTATCTAACTGAATGACATGCATCAATAAGAGACCTGGAAAAGTGTTTTGAGATAGCATGTAAACTTTTTAGCTATCTTATCATTGATTATCATACAAAAATGAACCCAAACTCAGATAAAAGTACGTTGCTGGATTTGATAACAGAGAGATATGCAGTTTCACATTAATGAACTGAGTTTATACTTAAACAATGAATAACTTAGGTGTCCAATGATTAGCCAGATACAGGGAATATTCTCTTCACCATAATGTCAATACTAGAATAAGTTATGTACTAAGTATTCAAATTACATTCCTGTGATGAATGAGACACATTGCAATATAGATTAGTTTATAAATGTATGTTTCTATCAAAATGAACAGCTGCACAGATATCTAATGTACTTATAAAGGAAGTAATGCTAAAGTAATTTACATGCCTCAGTCATATAAAGAGACATTCAATTTAATTAAACCTACAGGGATTTTGTTATATTAATAAATGTAATGATAAGAACTTCCTCAATTACAAAAGAAGAGACTTTAAAGCAGTATTCTGAAAGTACTGTGTAAGGATTTAATATCTACATAAATGAACTATGGTAAATTAACAGACAGGTTTAAAAAATATGATCTGGGGTGAAGTAACTTTTATTAATTTAACTTCAAGAACCATGTACTGCTGTAGTAGTAAGGCTTTCGATAATACTTTTAAATTCAAGTTCCCATCAATACAATATCAAAAAGCTTTTTGCATGAACACATGGTCATAATATTTATTTTTATTCATACTAATAAACAAACAATAAAAGATCTATTTAAACGGTTTTCCCCAATGGGTTCTCAGAAATAGAAATAAGTATCGTTTAAGAATTCCTGTTTTCAACAGCATAAGACATTCTTATTCATTCCGATCGATTTGATGACAAATAAAGGTAGCCGCGACGCTATCATAGCCGGCAGATAAAAATAACACAGTTACGTATCTAAAACATGCCGCTACACTTGCGATACTTAAAACAAAACCAAAATAATATGTTATACATAAAACGCATAGAAATGCAGCACGATTTATTTATAAAACTTCGACTTACCAGCAACAACTGTATCGCTCAGGTCATACTTCACTGGTTTAGGAAACTCTCTCAATTTACGTCCACTTAGTTTTAATTCACCACTTAAGTAAGCATCTTCCAAAATTCTTTCTAACGATTTTGTTAACTGACTATGAATATTATTGTGCCCATTCATATTTACACTAACACACGGCCCTAACACGGCCATATTCTTTTTAAACTGACTGAAATGAAACAGTTTTTTTTGTCTATTGCTAGTCCACGCTGCCAACCTAACAAAATATTGCTATCTTCAGAGTGGTCCGTATAGCTTATGGTTAGGCAGTGCCAGTTTGTGTTTAAATCCATCGGTCTTTTTCAAATCTGAAATACATTGTTTGAACAGACGTTCAGTTTTTTAGTTAAATAAACCAAATTACGAGTATCCTCTTTCTTCATTTTTGCAGTATTTAATTTAATAAGTTTGGTTGCACAGAATATTATGTCAATTAGTTTTTTATGCTGGACACCCAAGTTCGGAACAAATGGTCTGTTCCTCACTTCATTAACTTGACTTGACTTTCTCACTCTCCTCCCTAGTCCCGTCCCTTTTTACCCACATGACATTGACATGAAACTGTAACCTAAAAATTCTAGAAATTCTGTGATAATTTAATTTATGAAGTGAAAATGACTATATCCAACATATTCCGTTTAGCCAGCGTTTTAAGAGGGTTAAAAAATGGAAATGTGTCACAAATCGAGGTAATATTGTTCACTATTTTGTCATATTATCAAAAAAATAATCCGGTTAAATTTACGTAATTTGATGTCTTACAATTTCTAGTTAGAATTGTTGCATTAAAAGGATTTAATTGAAATCCTACGGGTACTTTTTCAGAAATTCTCGTCCCAAATTAAGGGTGCAGACCACAAGGCATTGGAAAAGATTAGAAACATCGGTATATCTGCTCACATAGACTCCGGAAAAACCACCCTTACCGAAAGAATATTATTTTACACCGGAAGAATAGACCAAATGCACGAGGTTTGTACAAATCTGGCATATTAAACAAATATATATAGGCCCTTTTTTGTTAGTATTGTTAAAAAAACGCCTAAATATGGTTACATAAATTATTAAACCTGTTAAAGATGAATATTTATATTTTTCTTTTAATAATCGTTTGATGTGTATGTAAATAAATACCCAATAAATATTACAAGCTCGTCTAACCATTTTAGATATCAAATCCTCATATATTTTTAAACTTCTAAAAGTAATAAAATTATTGTAGCCATCTTATGACAATTTTGACTTCAAGCTTTTTTTTGTCTCCAATATGTTTAGGTCAAGGGCAAAGACAATGTGGGTGCAGTCATGGACTCCATGGAACTGGAGCGTCAACGAGGAATCACCATTCAGTCTGCCGCCACTTATACTATCTGGAAGGAACACAACATCAACATCATCGACACACCGGGCCATGTGGACTTTACTGTAGAAGTTGAGAGAGCTTTGAGAGTGTTGGACGGAGCAGTTCTAGTGTTATGTGCCGTTGGTGGAGTACAGAGTCAGACACTAACAGTTAATAGGCAAATGAAGAGGTATAATGTACCATGTTTAGCATTTATAAACAAACTGGATAGATTGGGTGCTAATCCAGTCAGGTGAGTTTGAACTATTGCATTATCGTATACTGGACGAGCGTTCTAAAAATATGATCAAAAATTGCTACAGCACGTACGTCAATAACACTGAAAATAACATCAGACTGAATCCGAAGGCATTTTGGTCGTTCGTTAAGGCCAAAAAAGTCAAATCTAATGACATCCCATCTGAGATGTATTGGAACGGGAAGGTGGCAACTTCTGGGGAAGAAGTGGGTAAATTGTTTGCTTCACATTTTTCTGCCACCTTTGCAACTCCGGTCGGTACAGTTGCGGCACAAACAAAGTCAAAAGAGTACCCTCAGCTAGGGCTTGGAAGCCATTATTTTACGGAGCGAGATGTACTCAAAGGTTTAAAAAAACTAAATACCTGCAAGGGTCCAGGGCCTGATGGCTTGCCGCCGATCTTCATAAAGCAATGTGCCAAATATTTATCACAACCGCTCAAACTTATTTTCAATAAGTCCCTTATGTCTTCCAGGTTTCCCAAGCAGTGGAAAGTCGCACACGTTGTTCCGATATTTAAAAAGGGGGAGCCTAATGATGTTAAGAACTACCGGCCTATATCTCTTCTTTCAATTTTCTCGAAACTGTTCGAATCATTAGTTTGTCCCATACTAACTTCGCTCATTAAAACTCAATTGGCTCCACAACAGCATGGTTTCCGAAACAATAGGTCCACTACCACCAACTTAGTTCACTACATTAATGAAATCAGCAGATCTGTGGACTCCGGTGTCCAAGTGGACTCAGTGTACACTGACTTCAGTAGTGCGTTCGATAAGGTAAATCACATTCTTCTACATCAAAAACTTGAGAACTATGGTATACATGGTCAATTGCTACGCTGGTTTGACTCATATCTTTCAGAAAGACAACAGAGGGTTATTATAAGGGGTTATCAGTCGCCTCTTTATTACTCTACATCTGGGGTGCCACAAGGATCGCATCTTGGTCCTATCCTTTTCCTGGTATTTGTGAACGACATCATGCACTCTATTAAATACTCAAAATGCTCTATGTTTGCAGATGATCTAAAACTATACAAGGAAATTAAGTCAAGTACTGACGTTGCTTTGCTTCAGAAGGACTTGGACGCCATTCACGAGTGGTGTCAAAGTAACATGATGACTCTTAATGCCGTGAAGTGTTATCATATAACATTTACACGAAAGAAGTTGATTCATCCTTATTATGCATATCACTTAAATGGCATTACTCTTAAAAAAGTCGATACCATTCGTGATTTGGGAGTCCAACTTGATAGCAAACTATCCTTTATAAATCACTATGACACTATTGTCGCCAAAGCAAATAAAATGTTGGGATTTGTTAAGAGAACTTGCAAGGAATTCCGGTCATGTGGTACACTAAAGGTCCTCTATAACTGTCTGGTGAGGAGTATACTGGAATATGCATCTCCTGTATGGAATCCCGCGTATCGTGTTCACATTGACAGAATAGAAAAAATACAAAAAAAGTTTACGAGATACCTCCGGTTCAGATCACAAACTTGTGATCGCGAAGCTGATTATCCTCAAAGGCTCTGCCATTTTAAGATGAGCTCTTTGGAGCAACGAAGAAACTGCTCAGACTTGATTTTCCTTTATAAGACCCTAAACCATTTGGCGATCGTACCGGAGTTGGTTTCGGAAGTCGGTCTAATTGTGCCTCGCCGTACCTCATACCGATCCAATTTAAAATTGGAAACATTCAAAATGCCTAATCACAAAAACAGAACTAATCTTGGTCGTTCAGCTCCTTTATACCGGTTTTTGTCTAGCTACAACAAACTGAGCACGCGCTCTAACAGCTTGGACATATTTTCAAACAGTCTAAATGAATTCATCCGTAACGTCCTCGGTGCTTGATCGATTTCTTTGTTGATTTGATTTGATAAGTCTTTTACATTGAACATACTAATTTGTATTTTAACTCAACCCATTTATTGCTTTCCACTTTAATTTTTAATTTTTAAAAATTTAATTTTAATTTTTATTTTAATTGTAATCTGTAATTTTTGTAGCTTAAATCAATATCCGATTTATAAATTATAAATAAATTAAAGAAAAAAAAATTCTATTCTAACTAAATTATAAATGTATGTATTTTAATTTAATTGAACTAGTGGTTATGTTAATTTTATTTAAATTTTTAACTCAAACTTAAATCTACTTTAATCTTTTTGGGAATTATGTACTATGTCCTAATTGTTTTTTGTTACTTTATAATCATATTTATAATTATTTTCCTATTGCAATTCAATCAATGGTTTTCATATTTGCAATTTAATTTCTTTTAATCATTTTATTTTGTTTCTATCAATGTTTATGCAAGTGCTGTGCACACCTATAAGTGACAAATTCACCGCATCGCTGTTTAATTCTAATATTTAATGTAATGAGTTAGTGAATAAGTCGTTGGTGTGTCAATAAATAAATAAAAATAAAAAAAAAAATTATTCTCATTAAATTTTTATCTGCATATTTTTATTGCTGCATATAACTTCTAGTATGTCCCTAGATGTTATCAAAAGTAGCATAATATATCTAAATTTGTGTAATTTCCCTAAATGATGTACCCTATGTGTTGATCCAGAAAAGATAATACATACACTTACACCCATTAGTTTTATGAACAACAAATGTTAATCCTTAAATAATAATAGTTCCATGTAGTTCCCCAAGGATTTTTACTGAAACCTAAGCCTTAATTTTCGTTATACTTACATTTTCCAGAGTAATCAAGCAAATGCGTTCCAAAATGAACCACAATGCCGCATTCCTACAACTCCCAATGGGCTTAGAGAAAGAATGCCATGGTATCTTAGATTTGATAGAAGAGAAAGCTATTTACTTTGAAGGGGATTATGGAGACAAGATCCGTTATGATGAAGTACCGCAGGACCGAAGAGCAGAGGTTAAGGAGAGGAGGCACGAGTTGATTGAACATCTGTCTAATGTTGATGAAGCTTTGGGTAAGCTAGAATATTAGATATATTTATAACTAGATTATGTAGTAGAGAATTATCGAATACTTACCATGTTATCAAATTGAATCGTGAATGTTTTGTTGATCATAAAAAAAGGAATGAGGTGGCAAGGATGAAAATTAGTAAAATTGCTTAGCAAGGAAGTTAAAAGAAGAGTCTCTCTTTATAATCTATCACTATACATCCATCAGACCAACCATTATTTCTGGTCTGAGAGATATCCCATCAAAATGTCTATAACCAAAGTAAAAATTAACAGTGAAATAATTACTCAAATATAATTTTATAATTTCTAGGTGAAATATTCCTTGAAGAAAAAGTACCAACCATACAAGATATAAAGCAGGCTGTACGCCGGACCACTCTCCAAAAGACCTTCACACCGGTCCTCGTTGGTACAGCTTTGAAGAACAAGGGAGTCCAACCATTATTGGACGCAGTTTTAGAGTACTTACCGCATCCAGGTGAAGTGGAAAACACTGCGATTCTAAACGAGAATAAGGATGGCGAGGGTCAAACTATAGTTTTGGACCCAGCAAGGAGTGATAGCAAACCATTTGTGGGCTTGGCTTTCAAGTTGGAAGTCAGTAAATTTGGTCAGCTGACGTATTTGAGGTGTTATCAGGGTATGCTTAAGAGAGGAGAGAATATCTTTAATGCGAGGACAGGGAAGAAGGTAATTTCGTTTAACATCTCATTCTTTATTTATCATAACTTGTTGAGCCCAAGTATTGCTTGAGAAGGCTTTTTGTGACATACTAAACCTTCTTAAATTTTTTCTATATAGTCATTTCGCAAAGTCGCTGTCAAAGTCGCCTCAAACGAGAACAGAATTCACCTCATCCTAAGTACAGCCACGCACTTTTGCTTCTAAGTCCAACCACCATTTTCTGTTTCATTGAGTATTTAAAAGGTCTGTCTATAATTTCAGGTAAAAATCTCTCGTCTAGTCCGCATGCACTCAAATAACATGGAAGAAGTCAACGAGGTAATGGCCGGCGATATCTTCGCGTTGTTCGGTGTAGATTGCGCGTCCGGTGACACTTTTGTCAACGATGGCAAGCTACAACTATCAATGGAATCGATACACGTACCTGATCCAGTTGTGTCCATGTCTATCAAGCCAAAGAATAATAAGGATAGAGATAATTTCTCCAAGGCCGTTGCTAGGTGAGTCCGTTAAATATAATTTAAGTAGACTTTATGAATAGGCTTGTCATTTGTAGTAACAAGAATCTTTAGCTAAATGGATAGAATATTATTTATTGTACGCCAAGTAAATACAGGATTGGACTCAAATAAATAGTTACATTGCATGGTGCCACAATGATTGGTCTTAGCGCTAAAAGAATTCTTTTGTAGACAACCTTTGGATGGATTAGATTTTGAAGCAACATTTGTGCAGGTTGTTCACAGGGTACAGTTTAAAAATAATAATTTGTTAACTTGTTTACTATATAATAAAAAAACACCAATGATCGACAAACATTCACCTGCAACTGACAGTGATCAGCGTGACAATACTAAATTATTAGGCTAAAATACTACAACACTACATGAAATAAAGTTCTTCGTTCAAATTAAATTCCAGATTTACAAAAGAAGACCCTACATTCCAGTTCCGCTACGACCCGGACAACAAAGAGACGATTGTCTCCGGTATGGGAGAGTTGCACTTAGAGATATACGCGCAGAGGATGGAGAGAGAGTACAACTGTGTTGTGGAGCTCGGCAAACCTAAGGTGGCGTTTAGGTAAGGAAACATATAAATTTGAATTTTATTTCTATGATGAATAGAGTTCAATATTCATTTGTTATGTGTAGTTGTAGGTCGTTGTTAAATCAAAGTTGCATGTAGTTGGTAAAGTTCCATTAATAATACTTTTAGCACGTGTTTCACAATCACTGACTAGCCGCAATCTGGCAGATGGATAGAAAAAAAAAAGACATGTAATGTAATCAAATAATGTTATTAAGACTTATGAAACAGGCCTTTAGTATTGAATAGTTTTCAAAGATAAATTACAGAACTAAACTATAAAAGGCCGACACGGCTACGTAAAAAAAATTACAGCTTATAAATATCACATGTACTTTGCTATATAGATTTTAAACCAACATATTCCTTTTATTTCAGAGAAACAATGATGTCGCCTTGCACATTCGACTATCTTCACAAGAAGCAGTCCGGAGGTGCTGGTCAGTTCGCCAGAGTCAGTGGCATCATGGAACCTCTGCCGCCTCATCAAAATACATGTAAGTTACCAAGGGCCTGCATGATTCTCGATCTCGATGTATGTTACCATATGGTGGGTGTTTTACATTTCAGGTAATAAAGCATATAAGGTGACAAATATCATTGAAATGCAACTGTTATATGCTAATAAATTACAAAAATCGAAATTGTTCCGGTACTTCACCAGTAAAATATAATATTTCTTAATTGTCATAATCACAGGCGTGTCGTGTTCGAAACTTTATATGACATATTTTCAGTGTCAACTAAACTTTAAAAAATAACCAACATCATACTTTATCAATGAATCAAACAAATGTAACTCAATTTACAGTTGAATAAACAACCTATTATTTCATTTCAGCTCTAGAATTCATTGATGAGACGATAGGAACGAACGTACCCAAGCAGTTTGTACCTGGCGTAGAGCGAGGGTTCCTGGACACGTGCCTTAAGGGTTACCTGTCCGGACACAAAGTCTCCGGCGTCAAGTTCCGTCTGCAGGACGGTGCTCATCACGTGGTGGACTCCAGTGAGCTGGCCTTCTTCTTGGCTGCTAAGGGCGCGGTGAAAGAAGGTTAGTAATTCTTTTGTAGCTTTTTCCTAGGTTATGTTCGAGTCGGTTTCAGCCATACTTGACCTTTTTAAATTCTGTCCTTAATATCTGGCGTATGTCTGGTCTCTATCTGAAGATTAAATGGTAAAGGTCAAAATTGAGAACCAACAGATAAATGTTCGTTTTTTTTCTGTACTCCACTCTTAACTGAGCTGATTCGTAACAGAAAATCCTTTTTAGTCCGACCCCGGGGTTTTAACCCGTGACCTAGTACTTGCAACTATTGGAGTAACAAACCGAAATAGTGGGTTTTCTAGAAAAAATTGAATTGATTAGTGAGGCATGTGTGCCACAAAAGCGGGATGTTAGGAAGGAACAAACGACGTCATGTGCTTTATGTCAATGGTGTCACTGCCTCTCTTACCTCTTAATGCTTACTTACTTCATCATAATCTCATCCCCACTCCCCCCCAGTATTCGACGACGGCGCCTGGCAGATTCTCGAGCCAATCATGTTTGTGGAAGTGGTGATGCCTGAGGAGTTCCACGGCACTGTGATAGGCCAGCTCAACAAGAGAGGCGGGATCATCACTGGCACGGAAGGATCAGAAGGCTGGACTACTGTGTACGCTGAAGTGCCTCTTAATAACATGTTTGGATATGCCGGTGAACTTAGGTGAGTGTTGTAGACCATTTCTTTGTAGTTGTTGTAAAGTATAACTTGCTTATGCAATATTAAATAGTGGTAGACTTTAAGCGTAGCTTTGATCCAGATTTGAATTGAAAGATTTAGCAAAAAAAAATATGTTTGTAATATAACCCTTAACCAGAAAAATGTAGGAGAAAATCTTTGCCCTGTCGTGGGACTGTCAAGGACACAATAAAATAATGTTTTTTTTTTAATCTAAAAATTGTCAAAGCTTCAGTCACTCGAGGCGACTATGCCAGCCTCATAGGGAACAAAATAAGGTCGTAGTAGCAATTTATGTTGGATTGTTATTTATTAATGATTTAACCTGTTGCGGCATCTAATTTTCGTGAATCGAATTCTACTTTCTACTTCCGATTTTTTTTTACAAAAGCGCACCATTGTACTGCCTCTTAACTACAATTCCTTTTATTAAGTATACAGCTTATATACAGGTATTAATACCTACATAACTCCACAGATCAATGACACAAGGTAAGGGTGAATTCAGCATGGAGTACAGCAGATACTCCCCCTGCCTCCCCGACGTTCAGGAACAGCTGATCAGGAAGTACCAAGAAGAGATGGGCATTGCCCCCGACCAGAAGAAAAAGAAGAAGAATTAACCGCCTAGATAAATGTTTAGAGTAATTTATTGTATTTTTATTTTAAGGCGAATTTAGTGTAATATATTATATCGTAATTTTTAACACTTAGTGGCTTTTATTTGGTATACTAGCATATCGATTATGTAGTGCTTTAAGCAAAACCAAACGACGAACGTCACGGTTACAGGTAAAAAAGTAGAACACGTTTTTGTAGATTATTATTTCAGTGTGTAAGGGGTATTAAGTAGGACCTGGGTAGACTTGTATCGCTATTGCAGTCTAGATTGGCAAAGATCCGCTACCCACGACGACGCCAGAGGAAGGTTATGTTAGGTCTTGGCCTTTACCTACCAGTTGAATCTCACTGAGGCTATATAAAAAGATGTAGACCTGTAATAAAACTAGCGTTTACATTTATAAAAAAACCCATTTATTCATAACACTCCACAAATATATTCCAAAACCGATACAAATCGTATCAAACGCTCCAGGTACAAATAATAATTGTTTTGCTTACATTAACACTTATATTTACTAACGAATATTCTATATAGCCGTAATAAATTAGGCTTCCAGGGAAATTACATACATGAGATTAATTTAATTTCAATAAAATTGGTATTTAATAGGCATTAACTCTAGAGTTTAAACTATAGTACTAGATTACATACTTGTCGACTTATCACCTCTTAAGTAAGAATGCTGTTGTGGAAGAGAGACGCAGCTACGAAAAGAGTGCTATCTCGCTTCCACAATGGCTAAAATCCTGCTTGAAGAGAGAGACAAAACTAAGAAATAAGTTATTGGCAATCCTGACCAGGGTTACTCTATTAAAAATACATCAAAAACAAGCTATGGCAATACAGAAAAACCTTCATTATATACCTAATTAAATATATAAATATTACTATATAATAGTAAAATATTAAAACAATTACCGAGACTAATAAAATATACATAATAAACATTAAAGCAATGATTCTAGGGTTTAACAAAGCTGAAATTTAAAATATACAACCCCCTACCTACCTACTTATTTAAACATTTTATTCCATACCTACTTTCACTCTCTTGCATTCTATTAAATATATAATTGATTATTTATACACACCTAGTAAATATTACATCAAAATGTTTACAAACTACGTCTATTCTTGCTTTAAAAAACAATATCTACTGCAAATATTGACTGCTTTACATTTGAAACAAGGTTTATTTTAGTCATTCACGTTACTGACGAATTGCTGTACGCCTATTCCAGGGTTCCTGCCGTTGCATCTAATAGCAGTTTTGTAGCTGTGGAAGCTAAATAGCTTACTATGTTGCGCATAAGTGTTTCTCATTCAACACCTACAATCCTGCTTTAACATGCGACGGGCGAACCTTAGACTTACTTAAAAATAAGGTAACATCAAAAATCTCTACGAAAAATTTATATAAATCTAAAATCTAATGGTGTTACTCTATTGGCACTTCGTTTTAATTTGTTCAGCTTTTGGCCTACATATTTAAGTGTTTTAAAAACATAAGTAGAGAAAGTCACTTACATTTTTGTTTTAGAGAAGTTGCTTTTGAGAGCTGGAATTTTGCTACCGTACACGTTAGGAGAGTAAAGAAAATGCGACGATTAAAAAACAAATTCTGTTCAAAAACATTGGTAATTGCACTGTTCATGAAAACTATAGTAACCATTTCTATGGGCAGAATCAGTGTTTTCTATAATATATCATCAAAAATTTCCATGACACGATCTATAATAGTGTTAAGAGTTATAACCAGTTACAGACAACAAAAAGTTTAATTATATTGTAAGGTTCAATAATAACAGGATTATAAACAGAAATCTAAGTACATTTAATAGTCTAATTCCACTTAGTCCTTATGTTACAGATTTCTACTCAAGTTAGGTACTACTAATTATTCTACTTGCTGGAATTACACATTAATGGCTGGCTGTATCTAAAAACTACAGTTATGTCAAATACGCTAAGCAAACTCTGAAAACAATTCAATATAGAACTCGAAATTGACCCAATATAAAAAAGGAATATGGTATTTTTTTCTTTGCAACATTTATAATGTAGTTTTGAATATTTTTGTTAAAGACAGTGTTTTATTTCAAAGGCAAGGTCGTTTACAACCAATAACCTACGATGTCACCAGGCGATTACCGCCGTACGAATTCAAAGCATCGTGCTTACAAAGGCATCGTCCTTTATCTCTAACCCGTTCCTAAGTTGTTGCCAAACACACAGAAAATTAAATCAATTTTTTATAAAGCTATCATTAACAAAAAGTCCATTAATACGCAGCAACAGTAAAATCAAATAAGAAATACATCTAAGTCACTTTGTGCCTATTTCCTTATCAACTAAACACAGGACAGGTTATCTATAATTGGCATATAATTTAGACCGAAGTTTCAGCGGAACTGCTGCCTTTCCTAGAGTCGCATTTTTTGAGACCGCTCCATGAATCTTTGCGCCTTGCGTGGTCGTTCTGAAAAGCATTTAGACATCCCAAATAATATATATATTTCTGTTGTAGAAATTCCAATAAAAGCCTCACTTAATTTCAATATTCTTTTTCTGTATGCTGTTCTTTCATCGAAGAATCACAAGTCAAAAATAACCTCTTTTAGCACAGTAGTAAAAGAAACATAGCTTAAATACTACTTAGGCATTATTAAAATAATCATGCAAAATACACAATTATAAAAATATATGTTAGACAATTAACAATAATTTATTTAAATTTGAATAAATTAGGATATTTTAAAAGGGTGCAGACAAGTGCTATACACACATACATATTATATGTAAAAAGCTGATACACCTACTGTAGAACTATAGGTCACACTAGAATTGCCATTTGAAAAAATAGGGATACCACACACTGATTTCCCTTGAACTGGGTAATTTTACCTTACATCAAAGTAGAACTTAACAATTAGTTTTTGGCTGGGCCTCTATTGTCACAAATAGTTCTTTAATAAAAACACAGAATATTTGTAATAAATAGCTAGACTAAAACCGTTATAGTTAAACATTTACATGATCAAAAACTAGATATAAGTACTATTTAAAAATCTACTTACTTCATAAGGTTTACAGCTCCTATTTATTCACTAAAATATATTAAAAGATTTACAATAATATATTGCAAAACATCTACACTATTAAAGGTATTTTTTAAACACATAATTTGTACTGGCAATCACACATTAACAATAACAGGGAATTTAAAATATTAAAATACATAAACAATTGATAAGTGTTGTGTGGATAGCGTCTATTATATTTATACCAATTCAATTTACGTCAAGTAAACACTGGTTATTAAAAAACAAAAACCATAGGCTTTTTTCTCACATATTATTATAATAAAATAATTCTTATATATTTAAATTGAACTGTTATAGATAATCGTTAAGTTACCGTTAGCTTACTATCGTTTGAGTTAAAACACGATGTATATACATTTGTGTTAGCTGGTGCTATATAGTTATATCATCCAGACATCGGGGGTCTATTAGGATAACAACAAAATAATCAGGGGTGCCTACTACCACCTCATAAAGTGCGCTCTACGTTGCGTAGGTCGCCATCTTACTTTAGGAGTTGGTGGTAGATCCTCAAGGGTGCTATTCTATACATATTTAGCACATGCACGTTGTGTTACATAGGTCGCACATGCAGAATCTTCGAGAATATTGTGTAATCATGCTCTATTTAGAATTTGGTGTCGTTGATGCACACCTTGACTGAGGAGTCGTCTTCTTCCACCTCATCCATGGTTGATAGTCGCCTTTCTATTTCCGTTTGTGCGGTTTTTGACATTTTCTTGTGTTTGTTGCTGAAAAGAAAAGGATTTTATTTATTTATATTTTATTTTGAGTCTACAAAATTGAATGTATAGTCCGATTTTTAATTCGAGGCAGTAAAATGACAATTGCAACTGTCATTTATACAAAAAAGGGTGACCCGCTACAATAGTGATGTTTGGAAATCTTACTACGACGATGACATTTAGTCATGCTTTATTTTATTATGCATCAAAAATTTACTATTTCTATTAATTGAGCTTTTATAATTGTAAGTTGATAATAAATTTGTTTTTCATCCAACCACTGCATAATGTCAGAATTCATCCAGTTTGGAGTTGGATGCGCTCGACTTTTCTTGCATGGTAAGGTGCTTCATCTTATACCAGCACCGCATTTGGCTTTAATTTTATAAATTTAAATTAATATTATTATTTTTTTTCATTTAAAAACAGTCACCGTGCATGTCCTTTGATTAATTGTCGTAAATATATTTTTTTTATACAGAGCTAATTTGATATCTGAATAAAAAAATGTAAGCTCGACTAACTTTTGATTGTAATAAGTCGATTCTAACACATCACTATTTATTTGGAATTAAAAACCTGCCACACTGGAAATGTCTTTTTACTGCCTCTAATCAAAAATCGGACTATAGTCAGTTATATTTGGTGCATTGTTTAGTTTAAAGTTTTTAACAAATTTGAGATCGAAAGTTACGACATGAAAAACTCACTTTTTCTTTCCAGTCTTAGCTTTGTTATCTTTTTTCATCTTGTTGCTATTGTTCACCTGCTTCCAAATTCCCGTCTTGTTAACTTCCTCAGAAATGTTTATTGACGTCAGAGGGATATTCATTATATTGCCATTGATAAGAGGTATCTGCAGATTCTCCTGGTACGCTGGCGGGTTCGACTTCGTTGGTTCCTATAAGGGGATAACCTAAGAAACTTCTTCAAAGAAATCACACAACAAATGTAGCAAAAAGTCTACTTAAATTACGTGTATGTTACTCACCATGATTCAAGTAATAAGGTACGAAGACGAAAAAAAAATCATAAGGATAATGTAGAAATAGCAAAATCAAAATGCGTGTGTGTGATCTTTACACTGATTTTATTTCTTCGTACACAGGTTTACATGAATAACAAAAAATATAACAAATAGGATGACAAAAGAAACTAAAATGAGTAAGGAGTGTAACATTTTAGTTTCGACCGCAAAATTTTAATAGTTTTGCATGCCATCCCACCTCAGCGTCGCCGAGCTCCCGAAGTTCATCTTGATTCCTTTTTGTCATTTCTGGCATCACATCGTCTAATATTTTCATCTCCCTTCTTGTGAAGAACAAGTCGAGAGCCTTCCTAATACCAATCATTACCACTAGCATCAGAGGGAAGAGTATTGAAGTCATGGAAAATGACTTTATCACCCACAGGCAAACGAGACAAGTCAATTGAATAGCAGTGAAAACGTGAACTCGCCGAATGGGGACCTGGAAAAAAATATACATCAAAAAATATCCCCAAGGCGGTATTTATATTTTTTGTAAGAAACTTACCTGTCTCAAGAACATGTGATCTGGCTGATACTTTTGGGGCATGAACATAATTAAGATTCTGTCAAAGAATTGAAGTCCCTTCAGCGAAGCCACTCCCATATAAAGGAATACTCCAAACAAAACTGGCATCGGTATATGGCTTAACACAGGCGTCAGA
The DNA here is from genome assembly GCF_003590095.1 of Trichoplusia ni. NCBI lineage: Eukaryota > Metazoa > Arthropoda > Insecta > Lepidoptera > Noctuidae > Trichoplusia > Trichoplusia ni. The sequence continues at coordinate 3,912,089 of NC_039492.1, forward strand.
ACTACTGAACATCCGATCATCAAAAATATTAGTATATGAGTTACTCTTTGCTCTCGAACTCCAAGGAACCTTGGTTTTTCACCAGGAGCAGCGCATTCCGACTCAACTTTCAGAGAGTTCACGTGGTTAATGCTCAGTACTGTAGCAGCTACGAACCATGGAAGTCCCATCACAGAGCATATTTGTATCAAAATTGCCAGAACAAACAAATCCAAGTGGTAACCACAGCCTTTCTTTAGCTTATTCTCTTTACGGTTAACTATGACTGCTGTTATCTGCTGATCCATAAATATTAATATAGTTCCCAGTAAGGCTGGTAGCACAGCAACCAATGCTGACCATACAGGGTTGCCACTAAATGGCGTGATGACCCAGTTTCTGCTTGGTAATGTTGGCTTAAATTCCGATGGAACTTCCAGTTTTGGTGTCTTCACACCAACTTTGTAATCCAAAAAGGACATTGATAAGATAGCAATAATGACAGAAAAGTCGCTAATGATCTGTCGTACCTAAAAATAGAAAAAGGTGTTACCTTTTAAGGCCTTGAATATAAGTTAAGGATAAAGTTATTTCAAGCTACTTGCCTTCGAGGGGAAGAATAATGAGTTCTTGAAGTCTTTCAATATAATAGATATAGTAAAAGTGCCCAAGAATAATATAATCGACATCAAATATACGTCGGGTACATAAACCTTCGTATCACATCCGCCGCCGGCTAGCGTTCCATTATAGAGCTGAAAATATAGTACAGGATTATTTTCCAATACAAAATCGCACATGTGAAAAAGTTGTCACGTCTTGTGGTAATTTAATTAGTTGGGCGGCTACCTGACACGACTCTTTGTCTACAGAAGTCCAATTAAACTGCTCCGGCACTTTAGAGTAATTGCTTGGCAAACAATAGCACTCATAATTGAGAACTTCGTCGGGGCGTGTCTTAAGAGGGTACTTTTTACCGATTGATATAACATTTTCCACCGCCTGTAATGTAAAACAAGAAAATTAAAGCCAAGTAACAGTTTTAATTGCAGCGTGTTTAGATGCGATATTTACCTTGTAAATGAAAATAAACGCTATTAGAGTAGCGAAGTTTTCTTCGGTAAATCTTGTTATGTAGCAGACTAGTGCACTTGCATCAATAGCTACTAATATTACTAAAATGATAGTAATCCATGTCCCTATACAAAACCTGAAGGACATGTAATTCCAACCAATTTGTCTGCAGAATTCGAATACTATTGTTTCAAACACCAGTACAGGACCAGTTGATCCTAAAATTGTCAGAGGTTGTCCCGAAAAGAAGCCGTATCCCATTCCACAGACAAATCCTGATATCAAAGATTCCATAGCAGCCATGTTTTTTCCAGTAGCTTCACCCAATAATCCACCGAAGGTTATAATAGGTGATAAACAGGCAAAGTATAAAAATATCCAAGAAGCAATACATTGGAGGGCTAATGCGTCTTTGAAATCTGACCAGTACCAAGGCATCTTCCTTTTGAGATCATTTATCAATCCCCCAAACAATTTCCCACTTCTTGCTAACCCTGATTCCTCCCTCTGTCTTGCCTCTTCCTCTTCTTCATCTAGTTCTTCTTTCGGATTGTTATCATTTGGCCGTTTTCGTGGATCTTGTGATGGTATAGCTGCAGGAGGTTCAATACGAATTGCCGGGTCCCATTCGCCAGGAGGTAGAACCGTCACGGCATCAAGGAATTCATCGATACCGGCAAGAAGATGATCTCTCTTTTTGGCCCGATATGCAACTTCATGAAATATTTCATCGGACATCAAAGTGGCCATAGCTCGGCCAATCTCATGGAAACTGGAGTTACTGTTGGGTGGTCCGAGGAGAACGAACATAAATCTTGTTGGGACAGGCACTTCGGTTAAATCTCCCATTATTGTTCCAGTTTTAAGCCGAACAAAGGCAGACAAGGTTTTTTCGAGGAAATCTACCTCTCCAACTAGAATATTAGATGCTTCTGCACCTGGAGGTATCTTTCGCATGAAATTTGTGTTGCATTTGTGATTTATGTCTCCGTTCATAGGAAGATCACCGGTACTGTGATTCCGTTGCATTGATATACTGCTGGGACTTTTGACCATTCCTTCATCGTGGGCTGCACCTGAAACATTTTAGACATAACGTTAATTAACGGTACAATTTGTATAAAAGTAAATAAATTGCAAGCCTTCAAAACACCAAATATTAGTGAGAAAATTGTGCGCCTTTTGTGTTAAAGCAAACAACGTACAAAACTCAAATTATAAAACATTGTGTGCTTTGTGACTTGCCCAGGATTCTTTAATGGATTTTGTTAATGGGACATGTAAACAATTAACATAATTGGTCAAATCCAACTTTTATATTTGGAGGTATTCCAAAGCACTTATACAGTAAGTACGACAAAACAATAAGCGTTTTAGCAGACTGTACGGAAATCAAGAACACCAGCTTTCAGCATAGAAACATGGAGATGTATATTGACAGTAATGCAGGAAGGAAAACAAAAGTAAGAAATAGTAGAAACAACATTGATCAGGATAAGCGGTTACCCGCACTAGGGATGCCTAGGAAACGACTGAATTCGCCTTTGTAAGAGTGCCCGCTGGTTGAACCGCCTTCTTCAACTGGAATATAATATAATGGAAAACATTTCAAAGGGATATAAGAAAAAAGGGGTACAGTTAAAAATAGGTACAGATTAGTTAAACCTTCTCCAACACTACACCGATATATACAGTAATAAAATTAGCCTCAGTGCCGTGCTAGTGTGAATGTCAGTAAAAGGTTGTGAGTTCAGTGAGTATTAATGTGTTAGATACCATTTCACACGCATGGCTAACCTGGTACAGCCAGGTAAGAACCTCTGGCATCGGTGGCTTGAAGAAGAGCGGTGTGAGGAGACGAGGTGGACCCCCGACAACTCCTCGAACTGGAGCGTCGAGAGCCACCTTCCTGGAAATCTGATGGGATCGGAAGACCCATGTATTTGAGGCTAGAAATCTAATATCAATTAAATAATTTAAGACATGATTCAAATGTACTATTACTAAAGCTAAAACTCACTTTTACATGATGAGTGGTTTCGTCCGATGTCAGCTAGAGAACGGATCAGAGGGAGTCTTGACATGTTATTATGATTTCGTCTCTCATGTTGGTGCCTGTGTCTCCTCAATAAAGCGTCTTTGACTTTTTCTCTGCTATCATATCCTAAGGAGCCATCGGCTACCATGCTATCTAGAACATTATCTGCGACCTGTTCTAAAGAATTTGCATCCATATCCAGGATGACTGATCCGTTTAATATGAGACTTCGAAGTTCAAACAGTGAGTGCAGTGATAATGTCGCTACATGGGGTTTTGACCATCGATTGCCACCTTCCTCTACATCCTCTTCGAACTTAATCCAGCGAGCTGTCTCTTTCCATTCGAGCTCATCCCCATCTTTAACTAGTTCCTCCATTTCGGAGAACAACGGATGGGATTCAAGTGTGGAATCATCGAGATCTTCACCAAGTATGAATTGCACTCTTTGGGCTGGTGGTGTTACTGAAAATGTGTATTAACTTCTTTAGTTTTTGCTAGCACTAGTTAAATTATAGAAAACTTTAAATACACGGAGTCAATCTAAGAACAAAAACGTAAGCGCTAGTTCATGCTTAAGTCAAAGTATAGATTTCTAGTAGATAATGGTTTCGAGGAAAGTTCCCGATTCAATTCGCCATGCTTGTTCAGGTGACAATGACATAATGAGGCTATAGTAGTAATGGATTTCGAAATCGAAAAGGAAATTGGGTTGAACGTAAAAAACTATAGAGTTTAGGTCCACTACAATGTCTTACATGTTTCGCCGTCATCGGTAACACTTAGTCTTCTGACCCGTGACATTAACCCCGGCCCTAGGAGATATTATAATAAAAAAATCTAAATAAATGTAAGAATATTTTTAGTAATTTCAAAAAATAAACTTGAAGACATGTGTATAAAGCTAATGTATAATACTGTTGAGTAACAAGCCTTATTGTGCGTATCAAAGGAGTTAATGTTATCAGCTTAGTTATTTTACCCAAGGGCAAGAATTACGTCATGTAATTTCATCTCATAATATTAATGTGATGGGTTTGTGTAGCGAGAATTATACAAGTATATAGGCTGTATGTAGGTATATGGTAATAATTACTCTGTTAATTGTTTGTTCCATTAAGTCTTCCGAATACTAATCATGAATGATCGTAACTCGTATCGCCCTTTAAGTGATTTATCTCGATATTCCAATATTAAACAACAGACTGGATTGCATTAACCTAAGAACAGATTTTTTTGCTTTTATCATTATTTTGTTCTTTGTCAGAAAAAAAATCGTTTTTTTTTGTCTAACGGTTTCCTAAAACGTCTTTCTTCTGATTTCTAACTCACCAGGTCTTTCAACATCCTTTTCCCCGTTGCGGTGATGGTGTTTGTGCTTCCTATGCGAATGTCTCCGAGCCGGCACGTGTACTCCCACGAACACAGTGTGAGCGCGGTGACCTGGAACCAAAATGTCAGCCTTAAAATATATACGAGAGGTACTTGGGATTCGAGTGACAGGTTTACTGGTAATTGAGTTTTAGATATACTATATGGATGCTGAGAATGATGTTTTATTCAAGTGTGCGATGTCTTTATTATTAGTGCCTGTTGCCTTTGTTTTGGAATAAAACTAGTATTATTTTTGTAAGAACAAAAACGTTAAATCAACTTCTAATAATAATCACTGAGACTGAAAAATTTTATGGGTCCAAATGGCAGTTAGTGTTAGTTAGTTAGTGGCTATTTTGCGCAAAATGAAAACAAAATCATTTCACCCAGTTCACGAAGTTTTGAGGTAACAAACAAAAAAAACTGAGCAGAGAATACGACTTTTTTTGTTTGGTCAGGATACATTAGTTTACTCAATAAACTGTCTTATATGCTATATTTAATATTTTGCTTACTCGACATATTTTATGCCACATACTCAAAATGCACGTCTAAGAAGTTAAGTATACATTTTTGAACTCTCCACATTTTCGTCTAATTTTCCCCGAAAACACCCTTGTGTACAAACATTGATTTCAATTTGTGAACTTTTCTGAACTTCGAAGATTATGCGAAAGTATAAATAAATCGTCCCATGTGACTGAAACGTGGATGAAACGGGTCGCTGAGTTTCGGAAAATTTGAATACAGTATAAAGGGCAAAATAATATAAAGAGCTCCGTGAAGTCTTTACGGAGTTTTGCGTTACAATTACTGGGTGGAACCAAAATTGGACTAATTTTGTCACAGTCTGGACCTACCTTATACAATTACGAGATGTTATTTCTAGGAAGTGATAAACTGTCGCTTTGAATAAAGTTTATTCACATATTCATTTCACGCTACAGTGAAGTGGATGTCGATGTGACTGAATATCGACCGAGATAATAAGGACGGTTTTCAAGCTGGAATCCGAGTATGACGTATTTTGTGGTTCTTGTAATTAATGTACTATCCGACAAAACGCCGAAGGTATCTCGGAGCAAGTCGAGCCCTATGCTTCCTACAATACTCTTGTTTCTGTTTTCCACGCGTAATAAAACAAATGACTAGCAAAAAAGCTTTCAAAAGCCAAAATTTGACACAGCGACAACAGGAAAATTATCTCAATGAAACCTGCCACGAAACAATAAAATTTCTTCAAAATCTCATTTCTTGACACCGCAAATTTGTTCTTCGTATAAAATAAAGCATCCGAATGCTCGCAAAAATCAGCGCAATTTATCTCATTTACTTCGTTTCCGTCGCAATTTATTTTGGACGGTTTCGGCGCCAGCTCAAACATTTAACTATGGTAAATTGAGCGCAGAAACTCATCGATGTTGTCTCGTTAATTAATTTTATTATTTAACGATTTATTGGAATTTTATCGCCGGCCTGTACCGTGTTTCGTGTGTGGGTGGCATCATTGTGAGATGAGTTAAGTATGAAATTGTGTTGTTGTTTGCACAGCGTGTAAAGCGAAACCTGCTTTAGCTAATTTTCGACATGTAAGTTACAATGTTTATGAGGGTAAGGTTATCAAAATACAGAATCTTCAATTCGTTCAATTCAATTCGTTTCAACGCTATCCTACTAATATTAAACACGTTTGCACATATGGATGTTTGTTCCTCTTTCACGCAAAAACCACAGAACGGATTTAAACGAAGCTTTTTACACATATAGCTTATAGCCAGGATTAACAAATAGGTTAGTTTTGTCTCGATTTTGTGTTCCCGTGGTATCATTTTTTTTGTAGCGGTCGGGCCCGGAAGTAACAGCTAATATATTTTGCGTAATCAATAAAAACAGCATTGTTTAAACATAAACCTTCTCAAAGTTATGAACATGGTCCAATTGGGAAACGCCACGTTACCTTGAGATTTTTTTTTAAACTTTACATGTTTAAAATACAAAAAACTTAAATGACTACAAATACTTCTACATCAATTTCAAAATACGGGTTACTTTGAACAAAAATTACGACCAGACTTAAAATTATTACAAATCAGACTTTTTATACTTTAAATCGTGTTATTACGACACCTAACGTGGAAAAAACCAACTTGAAACTTAATCACCAATCAGCATACTCGTAGTCCGGACAAAAGGACCACGTAGTACACGCTGAAGAGCTATTCTGTTCGTACGTGCACAGAATAAGTAATGAATGGAGTAACTAGGCAGGTGTGTGTGTGTGTGTGTGCTTTCAAGCGGTCCTTCTATAGGTGCTGCGATTATCTGACGCGGAAAGTCTTGTACTGGGTTTTTGTAGGCGGTTTTTAAATTGATAGGATTCTGTTTAAACCTTTGTAAGGCTTTCTTAGGTCGATCGGAATAAAATATCATAAACTGAAAGAGTTCCTGAGAAATCGGGGCGTAAGGTTAGAAAGATAAATGGGCAAAACTGGGAAAACTATTGAAAACACTGACATGTAAATGTATCAAAATCTTGTAGAAAATCCCATTAGTTAACGACGCCCTACATAATAACGCCTTAAATTAGTTAACGAAGCCAGTACACTGAATAAAATAGCTAACAGGCAAGGGGAACATGATTGGTCATCTTATTTGCCATTAATAATAACTGACTCCTGGGCTCAGGCCTCTTCCCATAAAGGGAAGGTTTGAGCATTGATCACCGCGCTAGCTCTCTGCTCAGTATTTGGAATAGAGGTTTTTCCGCGATTTTTCCTATACTGGCCAGCACTTAAATGATGATTATTTTATCAGGCAGTTGCTAGGTATCTATTTTAAGATACCAATATTGAATGTTGCAAAAAGATTCTATTTATATTTCAATTTCTCCCCCATTGTTTACGTTCTCAAGAATTATGAAGTCAGCCAGCCATTTTCAGACATTTGATCATTGCCCTGTCAATTTAAATTGTTTATCGAGCTGCGAATAGGCATTTATCTCACCTTGGGTGTTAGGTTAGGCAAAAATAACCCAAGGTAGAACCTTCAAGATGTGTTTATCGTTCCGTGCCGTTAAGTATCTTCAGAACCTTGTTTATAACATATACACAATAAACTTATGAACGGGCTTAGTGAATAAACTTTATCTAGCGTGATTTCATTCGTATATGTAATTTTTTGAACGATCTGTCATTTTTTTTCCTTTAATAAACTAATCGTGATTTGCAAATAATTATTGTAATGAAATAAATTGAATGATTGTAAATAGACGCGAGATTTTTAGAGACTCAAAACACCGAAAATTTCTTCTTATGATATGGTTTATGTACAAACTGGTGTCAAGGTTTAAAACCATTGGAATAATCTCACACGTGACGGGTTTTTCACACATACTCGTAGGTAGTGAAAAATCTTCATTTGAGATGTTTTCACCATTTTTAACAAGACGTGATAATTGTCTATTTTGTTTCACGCACATTACATCAAAAAACGTTGTGTCCAACGGGATTTGAACCCACAACTTTAGACTTGCCAATCCAATTATACTACCACAAGGCTATCGCTACTATCCGCACTAAAATTAACAAACTACATTATTAATATCACCTAACAACAACAGAACATACTTCTCCAAGTGTACTGATCACCGCGCTTTTCCTTATTAGGCTGCCACCTCATTTATTTACGGAGTTGCTAAGGAAACTATAGAATATTAGTTTTATCGGACTTTTCCCCTGTTATGTTTCTTTATCTGTATTAAATACTCTTCGGGGAATTGAGGTGGTACGTGACTTAATCACTGGGCTCTATTTAGGTAAATGAAAAATCAAAGGTAAGTTTTTTTCTGTATAAGAACTAAGAAGTTACTAACATATGTTTGGCTAAAAGTTCTTGTTTTAAAAGCTTTTAAAATACTGTGAAAAGTCTACATGCATATTAACTATTTGCGAACTATTGCGAAGAAAAAAGCTATTATAAGTATAAAGTGGTTTTTAGGGCCTTTTAAAGTACTTACTAAGTGTAATAAAAAATAGATCTGAGCATAAGTTAGTAGATTAAAAAACACAAAACTACAAAGTAAAATTTATCTGTGAAAAATTCAACTGTCCAACAACTGTTCTCGAGATACTGGCTGGTGATAGACGGATGTACAGGTAGGCGGAGCCTCATCAATAGAGTTCCGTTTTTACCTTTTGTGTACTTAACCCTGAAAATATACTTCAAAACCGTAGAATAACCTTCATTCTGTTCACGTCTATCCGTCACAGACCATTTAATATCTAATCGATCGGAAAAACATTAACTGGGTATAAATATTAATTATATAATGTGTTAAACTATGAATAATTCAATACTTAAATATAGTAATATAGGCGTTCCAGATGGGCATTGTAACAACGTGTCTGAATTCCAAAGATCTCTTTTCTGTGCTTGTAGGGTCAGTGACAAAAGACTATGAACACAATCAGAGGTACTATTTCCAGCTTTTAATAAGTAATACCATTAAGTCCTTTCGAAAAAAGGAGGATGTTATAATATATAAGTTTATATATAATATATAAGTATATGTTATAGTATATGACATCATAGCTCCATAACGGATCGAGGTATTTTAATTTAGAGTGTTTTATGTTAAAGGTGAATCAGGGTGAGTGTTATTAGATATGTTTGATAAAAATCGGTCAAGGCGTTTAAAAGTTGTAGGGAGTGAATGTTTTACTGTCGAGGTATTTAAAAATAATATGTCCATATTGTTATTGTAGTGGTATAAGAGAGACGACCGCGTGAGCTGTGACACTCGCAACTGCAAAAAATTAACAGATTAGAATTCTTAGTGGTTGACTAACTAGCTTAGTGCTTCTAGGCAGGAGTCACAGGTTCAAGTCCTGTCTTTATTTTGGTTTTTTTTTTGTTGTATTTATTTTATTTAATATTACTTTGAGCAAGTTGTTTGAGTAGAAGGGTAAATACACCAGTCCTAAAAAAAATGTTTCTTCCCATTACGAACAATAGAGGCTATTTAACAAAACGTTAACACAATGATACCTATAAAAGCCAACTAGTAGCATTAAATTGTGTTAAGTTAATCTTATTGTGTTTATCTACTTACCGACTAGATACTACGATCTCGAGAAAAAACATAACCATTGTGGGAAAGAGACACAACTACACGCAACGGCAACATGCCGTCTCGCTTCAACAACGGCAAAAAGGGCCTTAAGAGTGCATAGTACGGGTACTGAAAAAGGATCTTAAGAATTCAGATCCGCGGTCAATATGACCAGCAAATCTTTTGTAAGACCGAAAGGAAGGAGGATTTACTTATACAAGTAGGTGATGTACATAGAATTATGAAGGTAAGCGGAATTTCTCTCTTTATATTAAGGGTACGAGTGTTGGGTTGAATATAATGTCACAATGGCAAAAAGACCCGGAGGTTAGATTAATGCTTTTTAAGTTGATTATGGACTGTGAAAAGTAACCACTAGTTTCTTGCTTCAAAGGTAGAAAAGGGTTAATTAAATGCAAGTCAAAAGATAAATTTTGGATTATTTTCTTGAGATTTGAAATTAGATCATACCAAAACAAACGACTATTTTAAAGTTCCTCGCTTAGAAATCAAATAATTATGTCACTGGGGTTTTACAAACACGAAGACTCAGAACCAGCAATGTTTAATTGAAAAATATCAATAAGAAATTAACCTGGCCTTGTGCCCTTTAATCATTTAGAAGTCTTAATTTTTATTTAAAAGGTAAGTTCTTCAATGCTACCTCTTATATTTTAAAGGTACAACCTGAAATCCAGTTTATACTAGTTCAGTTCATGGGATTCTATCATTAAGTGTAAAAATTGCGGTAATAAATACATTTATATTTGTAATCTATGTATCCATGTCTCCACTATGAAAGTCCTTCACTAAAACACCATAAACGCTTGAATACGAATCGCAACTCACATCAAAAGCTTGTTGTATGACGTCATACACGCATTTGACTAAGCAAACAAAAGCTCTTGATTTGTTCTAGACGTGTTATTTGCAATAACACTGCTGTAAGCTTCATGAATAATACAAAAGACATCTAATGCATACATTCACTGCTCTCGTTAGCGATGAAATATATTTAGCTTAATGGGCATTGGAGGTCTTCCCTTTATGTTTTTAAGACTACATTTTAGATAAAGCGGATAGAGCCTTTATTGTTGCCTGTTCGATAAAAATCGAATTATTTTAAAGCAATTTCCGGAGTTTGTAGAGATAATAAAGAATAAGCCTAGAATTCTGAAGCTGTTGTGCTGGAATGATAAGAGACAAATTGTATAATATTGAGGCCCTATTGTGCCTCAATAGGCATATATAGTCGTTTTATACAATTCACTTGTGAAGTACGATTCAATTTGTCAGTACCTAATTAAATAAACATTGAGTCGTTTCTCGATCTCTGACAGTCGTTAAATAAATAGTCACAAAATATTTAACTAATCCGTGTTAGAATGGAAGCCGACCTCAATATAGTCTGTAAAAAGGTAAGGCAGATGTATACCTTTATTTATCTTAACTATGCTTTTCTTTCTCTGCCCTCTTTCTTTCCTTTCTTACTTCTCTATCTTTTTAAAAACAAAACGACTCCCACACTAAGTATAGATTACTTACTCCTTGTGACGCCGGGGGTTTCACAAATATTCAAGTCACATACACAAAGACATTTGAACGAACGGGATCGAACCCACGACGCTTTGTTTTGCGTGGTGACCTTAACTACTTTTCTATCCATTCAGTTATTAAAACATTATAATTTCAGTTGCAAACTTGCTTGTTACATTCTAAATGTTCAATTACCTACACACTGAACATGACTTCAAAAAGACAAATGGCTACATTGTCTTGTCATGTTAGACATAATAAATTGTGTCTCCTGTTGTCTACAATAAAGAGTAAATTTATTTTACAATTGCTGAGGCATTATTTTCATTTCATACACTTTTCCGTAGACCAGACTATATTAAAACAGAGGTAATATGTATTCAGAAATGGATTTCAAATCGTCAAGCCACAATTGAGCATACGTGGTAATCAATATTTGCCCTTTCTCGGCAAAGGAATTCAACAAAAACATTTTTTCATACATTTAAGAAAATGGATGCTGGCGTCTTTGAAATACCCCAACCTTTCCATTCTCCATATAAATTCTGATCGTTGGACCAATAACAAAAGTAAAGCCGCACATCTTATGATAGAAATGTTGACTTGGTATGAAAAGTATAATTTAAATTCAGGCATTAACGATTGTAAGCGCAAAATTAACTGAATGACAAATTAATTTAGTTTATCCGTTGGGTATTAGCTAAAGTCGATGTCAAGCCCAAAAAATCCCAAAAAGGAATTAATATGCTTCCCACAAGCCTATTTAAAATCTCTAGACGTGTTGTTTTTATGCGGTGTTACATTATCAAAGCCCTCTTAACTTTTATCTGCTTCATTTACATCTTACTATTTATCTTCTTTCTTGCAAAATACATGTCTAATAATAAATTATATCATTAATATACCTGTCCTCAGAACTATTACCCACATTTACATCCATATCATACTTAACACAATCTTGGCAAAGATTCAAAGAATCAAAGTTTCCACATTACCTCGTTTCAAGTCCCCTTTTATTTTGTTTTCTTGCTTTGTCACAATGTTTCGCGGTATTTAGGTAACAATTCGAGGGTATTATGCTAACGTGACTTGTGTTTCGACACAGCAAACAAACATGTCAGCTTTGTTTATTTAGCTTAGGTTGTTTTTCCTTTCGCTTGGCAACTTTTAATAACGCGATATTGTGAGAGGGAAAGTCGTTGAGACAGATTTAATCGTTCTAGTCTTTATTGCAGTTTGATTGCTTTCGTGGAGATTGCTTTTCGTTTAATATTGCTTGTGATAAATGATTGTTTTAGCTAAGAAGAGATAGAGAGATAGACAATTAATTTTAGGGTTAAAACTGAACTCTATTGGGGAGGCTCCGCTGTCTGTCCCATGGCCCGTTATATCTAGCCAGTTGAAATTTCACAGGTGCTATATTCCCATTGCCGCTATAACTTTAAATAGTGAAAATCAAAATCGGGGTTAAACAATCTGTTTTTCTTTAGGATATGATGTACCTACCGAATGTTCAGCTTTGTCCTCTAAATCGTTAATACTATCATTAAAATTTAGAAATATTTACATGTAATTTTGATTACATCAAGCGTATTTTGAGATTGGGGTAAAATTGTTTACCAAAAGGCACATAATAACTCCATATCCCTTCTATTCATACCATATTTTGCATTCGAATCCCTGTAAAATTGCGCTGAATCCCCAGTAGCGGGAAGAGGTTTTACGAAATCTTATCTGATCCGAAATCGGGTCAAGTGCGACGCCGAAGCTTGAAATTTGCAATTTTATGATAGATTTCGCTTCAGCCACAAGTTTAGTCAAGGTAACGTAGTAACAATGTAATTTAATTTAATTATGGCGGGTTACTTGGTTGCTATGGTAACACGGTTGTCGCCATGTCGGGAATAGCAATTATATCGCGAGACCACGAACAATCGACATTTACACAAAAGCTATTGAGGTGAAGACATACAACTATTGTCAAAAGGAAATTCAAGGTTGTATGCAATGTTAGCTTGCAGGTTAAAAAAATAAAAAAATATTTGGACTATATTCTGTAGTTGACACACAAAATAATAATCGGACAGACGTTTCAGAAAGTCCATGTTTCTCACCGGCGCAAAAATAAATTAGTTTAATGGACGAAGGAAACAAAACTCGGTAATAAATGCCAAGTGGTAAAAAGGTCCAGTCTTTTAAGGCGCAATAAATTTAAGGGCATTTGTGTGAAGTGGCTCATACAGAAAAATCTGGAGACACAAGGGGAAGATCTTTGGCCAGTATTACAGGATAGAGAACTAGGTTAGATTATATACTATTTCGTAAATGGTTCGTAAGGACGTAATTGTCCACCACATCTTATAGCAAAAACGTAGGTAGTTGTGAAATTAAAACGCTAGGTCTGTTATTTAACGTTTCTAAAGTACCATTTATTCCTATTGGAAATAAAAATATACCTATTCATTTCTCTTTAATGGAGTGAAAAATAACGTTTCTACTGTTACAGCTGTAATAATGTTGCTTTAAGTGGTGTTAGGCCCATGCCGGACGGCGCGTTCGCGTTTCACGTGCAACAAAATCGGTTGTCAGTTGTCAACACGCTCTGAGGGAATGCAGGACTGTCCCAAAAAAATTACTCCCGAGAAACAAAGGGCAAAAGAACGTGAGTTTTAGTCAAAAATCTGTAGTAGGTAAAAGTCAGTAAGACAGATGATTTTCCACCCGGAAAAAAGTCCTACCCAACTTTATCAAAGCTTTTATATAGGAATTTGGATATGACGAAATGTTTTTGACAGCCTATTAATTGAGTGCGTAAAGATTAATTAATACGGTATGACAGCGAGCTGATGAGCTGTGTATGCCGAACAGATTTTCTGTTGAACGGGTTTTGTATAATTTAATATGATATTGGCGTGGAAAAATATGGAATGACGAGATTGATCGTGGTTAAAATCCAATTATTTTTCTAACTAGTGCGGCAGTGGATAGAACAGTCTGACATTTAACAAGCAGTGAGTCTCGTTATAAGTAATGTGAAAAAACTCTTTATTATAGAAATATGGAAGAGTAATTTGAGTTGAGAGGATGAAAATGTGAGATCCTGAAGTAGTCTTCAAACGTCTACGAATACCGAATTATACGATATTTTCAAAATCCAGTTTAACTTTATACAATTTGTTGTGACACAGCGCTAACGTTATTTTTCCTCGTTCATTATTTTCCTATGATTCGATAGGACAATCCTTTCGGTAGAAATTTAGTTAAGCTTTCCCACTTTTCTTTGACAAATACGGGCAAAATTTTTGTGTATGTCTGTAAAATACAAAATGTTAAAATGAAAATGCTGAATGAAAATCAAAGCCAATTCAATTTAAGGTAGTTAGCTTCCTCCTCTTATTGATTTCAGAACCAAATCAAACATTGATTGATATTGAAAAGGGACCCGACATACCTACGTAACTTCAAAACAATTTGGCCAACTTCACAATAATATTGAATTAAATTGGTATTGATTTAATTATACAATTATGTTTACATTCTGGGTTTATGAGACGGTAGAGAGTATTATAATTTTAATTTAAGTATTTTAAGCTTTATAAACCTTCATAAGGATGATTTTTATTAAAATTTTGCAACAGCTTAGGTGCTTTTAATGGAAGTTGTTACTTTGATCAAATCAGGTTTCCTGGCTATCAGCAATTTTTTTTAAGCAAGATTTGGTTTTGCCCTCTATTGTCTCAAATCTGTAGGGCGCAAGTACCGTTACAAGTATGACCAGCTTCAGACATAATTACCCTGATCATCATCATCGTACACGTTAGTGCTAATCTAAAGTTATCTGTTAATTTCATGAACAGTTTATTCATTTTTAGGCGCACCATTTAAAAATAAGCTCATTTACTAAACTATCTTCATCAAATACGTGACTTAAATTACACAAAAAAAAAACCATTTTTACGACTAAACTTTTAAGCCAGAGCGTGACTAAAATCCGCATTAAAATTTTCCACTTAATGCTAACGTGGCAAAACTTTATAATTAGCACAAGCCCCTTAGTTATCATACGTAGAGCTCGTTAAGGCGGCCCATTCACGACGCTCTTCACTTGTTTGACATACGAAAGGTCGTTTAAAACTAAAGAAAGTAGGCTTGACCTTTGAATGTGCTGCTTTCTAAAAGGCAGGGCTATCTTGTGAGATGCGAAACTGCGTATAGTCGAAGACGATATTTTTCGTGGTTGTTGTGATAATCTAGGTTTTTATGTTCAAAATGAAAGAACGATTAAGATATCTCGTGAAGCGTATTAACAATTATTATGTAGCGGATTACTCATACGTAATTATAAGGATCGTCCGAATAGTTTCGACTCGCGACCCTTCTAATGCTTTAGCTCATAATTTAGGACTCTGGTAAAATCCGAACCTAGTTGGGTGATTCCGTCCCGATCACCGTCTGAGATGGATTGATCTTAGACCTAATATTATGTCAATTTGAATGATTTCAAACCTGGGTGTGGTGTTTGATACTGTAGTTAATTCAGATGCCTAAATCTTTATTTGCGAATATAATACCATGCCTATAAATGCCCCATTGTTGGGCTTTTATGTAGGGAAGGTTAGGTAGATTGCGTTTTTTTTTTATTTTTGTACATTTCGATACAATATTTTACAAAAATAAATACAAACACATGTCTAACTGTCATAAAGGTTTATTGAAAAGAAAAAGCAATCTTAGCTTCTAAGATACAAAGCCGTTTATAGAATTTGGGCAGACGATATTCTCATTGAGTGCTTTTGAAACTGACAGTTGAATTGTTTATTATAGATTCAGATTTGTTGATGTTAGGAAAATAAGCAATTTAAGCTTTTCGTACTTTATTTGTATTCAGGCTTCTTGTTACCTTTTTCGCTTTTCCAAAATAAAATAACTGATAGAGAATGCAAATAAGATGTAAAATTATGTACAAATGTAATAAGTTTAAATGTTAAGTAAGGCTTGATCAATTTCTCTCAAATCGATTAATTTTACTGAAATATTTGAGAAAAACGAAAATCTATCTTTCAAAAAATGTCTTACCTAATTGAAAAAATCATATGTTGCTACAATCGACATGAATTAATATTCCAAATTACCCAAATACACAAAATAGTCGGTACATAAATAGCAGAGAAAACTAGTTTAGAACCACCGTACAGTGTAAAATAAACTAATACAGACCACTGTGTGAAATTGCCAACCAATGAAACCACGGTCCATATAATAGATGCTGCGGTTCGTCCAGACAATTATGTTATAGGCGATCAAACGGTGCTGGGCTGTAAGCACACAAGGCTAATTGGTGTGGTGTTGGTGCTATGCATGATATGCTATGCATGCATGCATATGCTGGTAATATGCGAGTTACGTCGTTAATGTAGCGCCAGATGTTTGTCAACGATGATTGTGGAAATTATTTCCACATGTGTGTGTTTTAAGTGCGTACTTTGTTGTGTTTTATGAGTAAGGACGTTGTTGAATTACGCTATAAAATTATTTTATCCTGTTAAAAAACATTTGAATGCAGACGGCAACCCAAATTCTTTATACACTCTCAGGTCTAACGGTCAGGTACAAAGTCACAAAAATAAATTAGGTATAGCTGCAAAAATATAAAACTGCTTTAACGGAAGCTTAGTCTGAACTACAGCAAATGTTTTAATCTAAAGTATTAGGTACAACCGATAACGAATTTTATTGAAATTGTTTTAAACATTATAACAACATACAAACACACTCACATACTTTTGCATTTAATTAAGTAGTATGATTAGTGTGACTTTAAATAGGAATCTACTGTAAACTTGTATAACATAAATATTGTAGAGTTTGTTAAACAATTACAGCAACTTGTCAATCAATTTTCTTTAACCCTTAATAAACCAGATTATTGTAGGCTAATTTTATTCGACTACATGAATAAATACTCTTCTCTACTATTTCTATAATAACCGTTCTTCCTTTTCTTCCCGGACCTATCCATCAGACCCTCATCAATGTTATATGAGAGCAATAATCTACATAACACATGTGTATAGCAACTTTCACTACTACAAAAAAATATAATACAATCAAAATAAAAACAAAAGTTCTTATTTCAAGTATACCGTTTTCTAGGCACTGTCAAAACTCAACAATATTGACTCTAGGTGCACGGCTCGAAATGTCATTCTCATGGAGAAGAACCGGCAAGTAACTCAATACGTTCTGTTTTAAAAATAATAATCTAATATATAAAATTAACGTGTCACGATGTTAGTTGCCGTACTCCTCCGAAACGGCTCAACCGATTTCTACCAAATTTTACATGTATGTAACAGTAGGTCTGAGAATTGGCTAACATCTATTTTTCATACCCCTAAATGTTACTCACAATAAAATTTATTTTTTTATTTTGTAGACGAAGTCTTTTGTTTTTATAATGTGGCATTAAAAATACATAAAACTAGAAATAATTTATTCGGCAAAACAACGTTTGCTGGGTCAGCTTGTATATTATACCTACAGTTGACATTACAAAAAGGTTTAATACACAACTAGATATAAATCACCCTCTAACAGCCGTACTTGCGTTTGTGGAAGCATTTCAAAAGAGTGCAGTAAAGTGTTGAGCTAAATGAGGAAAGTTTTACAATAAATATTACGCCGAGCTTTGCTTCCTTCAAGTTTTTCCCTTTGCAACTCAAATAATGGACTTGGTGTTTTTTTACGTTATAAATAGAGCTTGGAAAAATAAACATGAATGAATATTTAAAGTAAAACTTGGGTACTGTTAAAAAAGTCAATGACATGGATATCTAACAACCTCAAGAGACAGATGATTTACCTCGCCCACATCTCGTTCGTACTTAGGTAATATTTGAGCACCGTACCTAAGAAATGTTACTACTGGCGCTTGATTGACTTTAACTAGTCAGTGTAACAATATGTTAAAGTGAGTCGAATAGTTTTTAACTCTGCTCACCTGACAAGATGGCAATCCGACACACTACATGCCTTTCAAATGCTGTGATAATTATTTTAAAAAGCACACGAAATTCAACATGTCTGTGCGTGCTTTAGGATCTACATAGGCTATTACTTGTCTTTTGAAGCGAGTAAGTATAATGCAAGCTAACTCACAGTGAGCACCCATTCCAGCCTATTACCTCCTGCATATGGCTAACCCTATTATTGTTCAAGAAAACAGCCCTACTACCTTCCGCTTTGTAAGCTAATTTTCAATTTCCAACTCCGCTAACTTAATATGTCTATGTTATTCCAAGTGGCCAGTTTCCTAAGTGTTTCCATCGATTTTCCACCGATAGGAAAACTTTCGAAATCGGTTTTCCACCAAGATCGAATTACAGTGCATGGGACGAAGCCAACGCTTGAAATACGACATGCATCCATAACTGCATAACTAAATTACAAAGTATTCAAATTGAGTTTCGTGAGAGCGACGTGCGTGTCAATTTCTCCTCGACTTCATTTTAAAACGACCGTCCAGTTTTTAATTCCCTTCATTGAACGGATTTTAAAAGCTTATGTAAGTTAAAACTTTATTTTAGTTACCTTTTTTAATCCTCGTTGGTCCGCTTTTTATTCTTTTATTAAATGTCTTTATAGATTAAGCTCTAAGTGAAATTTACTAACTACTAATGACTTGAAAATGTCAATTGTTATGTATGTAATAAAAATGATAAATGGCTGAGAAAAAGGTGATCGAACCAACCTTGAAAGTAGTATATTTCAACCTGGTAGGTTTGTTAACTTTTAACATTTTATTCTAATTTCACTAACAACCCAAATATAATAGAACCACTCATAAATGTCCTAGCCGAGACATGACAAAATCAACAACAATAACACATTCAAAACAGCCCCACCCTCAAACATGCTGTACATTACAACAGACATCTCATATCCTACAACACCCTAACCCGTTCAAAAAACAAACTCACAAATATTAAGGACAGTTTCCTCCTCCGATCAATCGTAAGTTTGTTCCCGTGTTATGTTCATACACACAGACATAAAACAAATATGGCGGCATCGGGGCAGTACTCCCCTGTCCTTCTACCCTCCTGACCTAGTTACCACCAGGGGAATTTACAAGATATCCTGCCCTTTCTTCTACTCGTTTTCATGTTAAGTATTGGATGTCCCAAATGTTCAAAATAATTTACCTTTTTTGAGCCAATAAGTATTTAAGCATGGGCCAAAAGAGATTTTTGGTTATTCTGTGCTGACTTGATGTAACATGAGGAGGTGTTTTACATCTTAAAATAAGTTTTATAGGAAATGTTTAGCACCTTATTGCACGTTGGTGAATCTTCAGTTTTGCTGTTCGGTAAGAAGCCGACAATACAACGACCAAGAGGTCATCCCTAGAGAAGGTGGTGTGATGATCTTGAAGATATGCGGGGTGGTATGAAATCATAAAAAACAGAGAACTCTTAATGGAACAAGGGGAGGCCTTTGCAAAACTGTTGGATCTTACGTATATGTGGTACGATGTCTTGAGCTGACAGGCAAACATTTTTTATAAAAAAAAAAACACAAAATTGAAGAAAAGGTTTTAAGTAGTGCGCAGACAACATAAAATGTTAATTCTTTCCAAAATTATAAAAGATTTTCATTTAATTATGACAAAATACTTTTCTCTATTGCTAAATAACATAACTTTAAAATACACTTCGGCAAATTACCGAAAAAAATATTTCACAGAAGATTATGACTCACTAAAGTCTATTATTATTACCTTTTTAGAAACTATCATAACATTCCCAAACTTCGAGAACTCATAACTTTCATTTATTAATGAACTTCGGAAGCCATCTCTTCCCCTTATTACTACGATGAGAGATGAGACATTAACAAAGTACTGTTGTCGTTGTTAAGGTGAGATGCCGCTACGCGCTGTGTATCGCGCCATTTCGCTCACACATCGGGGAAATTCGTGCTTTGAGATTTCAGAAAGGGTTGTGAGGAAAATTAAAAGTTTCAACTGTCACAGTGTCAAATAAATGTTTTGGAATGAAATATTACTTTGATTAATTACATATTATGAAGGCTTGTGTTCTTATTGTATTTCTAGTTTCTGTAGGTTCATACATTATTTAGAACTTATAAAGATATTAATTCAGTGTTCCATGTAGTCAGAATTGGATATTCTTATTGATATGTTACGATAGAAAAACAAAGTAAAAATCTTATTATTGAACAGGACCTACCTGTTAACATTGAGAATATTTCTTTATTTTTTTATAAAAGATAGGAGTCTGCTATAAATCGAAACTTAGTACGTAAGTACCTTGTTCTTTGTAACGTGTGTAAACAAAAAAAAACAGCAAATTGAGTTGTCAACTGCTTTTCCCTTTAATTCCGATTGTAAAGAAATTGTATTCTTTCGCCCTTGGGTGTTTACTCAGGAGCAAACAGCTTTTGACTCATTGATATTATATTTCCTTGACTGGAAAATATTTTACCTTATACGTTTTTCTGTTTTTAGTATTATCACAACACTTGACATGAACTGTTAGCGTTGTGTTTGTCTTTTTCAGGGACTCAGGGCCCGATATTGTGGTAGTCCTTGGCGTAGGCTTATGTTCAGCACTGGATGTCTTGTGACATGATAATGATGATGAAGGATGTGTTTAATATATGGGCTTAGACCAGCGTGTGAATTTCCCACTGATCCTCTTATGGGGAAAAGAAACAACTTCTGACAATACTTTGATTTGCCTTATCACCGATAAGAATACTGAAGAACACAAACAGAAGCCTTTTTTTTCTCCAAAACCATCGATATTTACGTGCTATGGAACGTGTCGGCTTTTATTCCCAAAAAGGGTGCCTTTACCGAACGGCAAAAGCTTTTTCTTGTAATCTATTCGGTACAGTAAACTGCTCCTGGCTTCGATATAGCTGAATGTGCATTACGCCAGGAATATTCTAAGTTCGTTGAACATACGTAGTACAACACCAATGCATTCGTAACGCATTAAATAGTGAAAATATTCCCTTTGTTTCTGGATGGTCGAAATATGTTTCAAAATGAACTCATGATAACTGTAATGGGTAGACCTCAACCGATCACAGAAATCAATTTAATCATTAACTCACGACAAAACATATTTTGTGTTGATGTTTGAGAGTCGTACAGGGATATATGAAAGTTGTAAAACTATAACTTGAATACCCGGATAGCCGAGTGGACAGGTCATCACACTAAATCCAATTTCCCTGACGTGCTGCGTTCGATACCCGGGTAGGACAAGCTATTGTGTACACACGCATGATCAAATGCTAATTTTGAATCTTTGTGTCTGTGTACATGTGACTTGAATGTTAGTAAAACATCCCGCGACATATTAATTAAATTCCTTAGTACCGAGTTCTATTTTACCTAAATTAAATAGATATAGCTGTGAAATGTAATAAGTTTTCTTTATACGAATACGTTTTTCGACAGCTATATCACTGTCTCGATTATTTTCTAATATTATATTCATACAAGGTCTCAGTACTATTTTTGCAAAGAAATTCTAGCAGATAGAAATAAACAGTTGAACCTAAGTAGAGCACGTATCTGTAATGCGATTCTCCTTACTTTTTATTGTGTATTTGTGCGAGTTTATATTGTAAAGTATTTTTAAAGAGACGCTAATGGAATACGTACATTCTTCCATATGCGAGCTCTAATTCAAATGCTTTGCACATTCTTAGGTGTACACTAATGTAATAAATGTGAAAGGGAGTGTTTGTAGGTGTGTATATTAATTTTGCGATTTTGACGAAATTTAGTATGGAGGTAGCCAACACCTTGGTCGGGCTTATTTTATTCTTATTGCGATATCAAAATTGTATACACTTGAAATTTCGAATGCAAGCAGCAATTTTATTTATGATTCATACAAAAGATTTCTTTTCGCATTATGTTTGAAATAAGATTCTGGTATTTTGAAATTGTATTTTTAGATTTTGAGTAAGTATCGTATCGTGTGTCTCTTGATAACTTCTTAAGTTAATTTACGTTTATGTCACGATAAACTTCAATATTAACACCTCGGGCATTATTACCTTCATGTTGACTTTATTAGTCTGTAATATCATATATTATTACGATGAGAACGTTAGAACATTGAATTTTGGGGTCCGTTGCCGTAGGGTAAAAACGCAACTTAACGAATAACTATGACTCCGATTTCGGTCCATACGTCCGTCTGTCACCGGGACGTGTCTGTACGTATCTTATGAGCCAACAATTTTTTTTACAGTTATTTTATGCTTTTGGATAATAATAAAAAAAAAAACCGTGAAAAAAAAGATAGTTGAAATTTTAACAAATTAAGTTTATCAGTTGCCGCTATAAACTAACTAACAAGAAAGGAAATTCGAGGTTAAGCAGTGGTTGGTACGGTCATAAAATGTGATGATTCATCAGCAGCGTCATCTCTGCCTATAGCCGTCCACTGCTAGACATAGGCCTCCCCATATGTTCTCCAGCGCGACCGGTACATTGCCAAGTGTGATGATTGTTAAATGATTTTCCCAAATAGTTTTTTTCAGACTAGTGAGTTCGAATTAGACTTGATCAGCTTTTGTTTATTTATGAAATACCATATGTGTTTTCTTTAGCTTCTTCGTTATAAGGTTAGGTACATTTTTATGCCTTGACATAAGAATTCTTACGAGAATTCTGTACCAATATATAAGATAAACACATACATACATATATCGCTTGTATCATGATAATGTAAGATTAATATTTGTTCTTGCTTCTAATAAAATTTGTTATTTATTTTTGCGAGTAACTTACGTATGTTATTTGGAATATTTTTTCTGTTATTCGTAGGTAACGTAAATACTTAGATATCTATTTTATCAGTCGTAATTATACGATAATTATTCTATGGTTTTATTGGCTTCGATGTGTCCATTTGGTTATCGCCAGACTCGACCTCATGAACCGTGTTAGCAAGATATTTGTAATTAAACAGATCATCAGATCAGTCATCTTGACAGTCTTTACGGATGAAGCTATAAAGTGTGACAACCAGGTCCTACTAAGGGGTATCGTTTTGCCCAGGTAACTGTGTTTAGAAGGTAGATATGCAGTCGCTTCTTGTAAAACACTGAGCTGCTTCCAGTCTGACTGGAAGCCGGTCTTTAATATATTTGGGATAAGACTAATACGATTATGATGTGATATAATGAAAGAAAAGTTAAAAAAAACTTATATGATACCTATATATAAATTGAAAATGTTTTTAAAACCATATTATTACTATATTACCTTCAAAGTCCTGTTCTGTGTAGTCATGGTGCGTGTGCTTCCTCGCCGCGGGGTCTGTCGGCGCCTCGTCATCATCAGCTCTCGTCTCCATGTTCCACGGCCTGAGGACAGGTAACATATTTAGAGGTTTCATTTTAAACTATTTTTGCGGGTTCACTTAAATATTTAAGGGTCGCGGTTTTTCAGGATCGAGGTAGGTAGTACATATGTAGTTGACTTATTATCGTCAGTATCGATTTTTATTTTCATTTTAAGCGACCACTGTAAATTTAAGACGTTACTGCTTATGCTTTTTGTTGTCCTACAAAATAAAGTCTATTAAATGAATGTCTACAATTAAAAAAACAGTATTTTGTTGGCTTAAATACAAAACTCGTTTTTTATCGTCTTAAAGAATAACTTAAACTTAAAGTTAATAGATAACAGAAACTTTTAGCAAATAATAGTCCTTCTAACCACGTGATATTTTTTTAATTGTTCACATCTATATATCACGCTCAGTATGGAAATGCCATTTAGTTTCGACACCCCGAAGCAAGCATACATTCAAACGGTTTCTATAAACATTGAAATGAAACTATGTACTTTTACGGATTTTATCGCGGTTTAATTTTAGTTTTTAGTTCCCTAGTTTAGGTTTCTATTAACGTAAAAAATCTTAGAAATGACTCTTAGCTAGAGGAGCTTCAGTCTAAAACGTCCTAACATAGTCATTCATTTGTCCATTCACAGCATTCGCAGCTCCATTAGAAGGCTATTTTAAAACCCCTGTGTTATTACTAGCAGCGAGTAGTCACCTCGCTCGGAGAACGCTAAAAGTGTGCCATTAGCCCGCTCAGGAAATATAGATGCGCTTTTCAAAGTCCCTCTTTGTTCTCTCTTATTGATTAGAGCAGTTTGTGAAATGTTTTTGATGGGTATTTGTATTTGGGAATGTATATTAGCCGGAATTGCAGCATAAGATAATATGTTTTATTTTAAAAGATTTTGATTTGATTAAAGGATTCAGATGGTTCATTGATTAAAACTCATACATCGTAATATAACTAGGAAACTAGGGTTTTGCCAAAACAAGTTAAATTACCTCTTAACTAGATAAATTAACACCATAAATTGATCGGCGAATGCAAAGTACACCTACCAAAATAAAAACATGCATGAAACAATTTATGGTCATCGGTTAAGTAGTTTATGCGTGAAAGTGTAACCAACAAACTAACATTCACATTCATAATATTAGTAAAGATGTGTCAGCAACTAAAGTGTTAAATTTTATTTTCTTGTAGAAAATTAAGTTACAAATATCTTATCTCCAGCATCGTTTGAAATGGCCTCTAGTATCGATATTCTATTAAAGGGAGATAGTTTAAAACTGTATCAAAAAATATCAAAGACTTGTAATTTCCGTCCAACGAAGGATGGAAGCTAATCACCTAAGTTGTGTTAGTCCATTAAATAATGAATCGCTGGTTTGTAAACTATTTACAATTTACCAAGAAAGAATAAAAAAGAGAATGTTTATTATACTTCAAGGTTTTTTTTAAACAATTGAAAGATTGACATTGATTTATTCAAAACGTATGTTGACATTTTTTACAATGAATTTCGTCCACCATTTTAATACTGACTAGGTAAATTAGCTTACATAAAAATAAGAAATATTCATTTTAATTTTTGTAATGTAAGTTTTATAACCTCAAGCAAACACTACATGTGAAAAACAATCCAAACATAGTAATTACATGTATGCAATACTCGTCGAAAGTATTATCAAAGCGCAAGTTCGTGATAAGAATCTGATCAAATTGCTTCAGCCATCCAATTTGTATGTAACGGTACTTTGCACGCGATCCGAACGTAGTAACGTCCAACACACGAAAATGTAATCAAATTAGTAACGAAACTAAGCTTTAACGCTTTTGATGGAGTAACTGGCCAAGTGCAAGCCGAAGGTTTCGTACCAATAGGCTAAAGGAAAACATAACAGTTAGGCGACAAGCAATTTTTCATACAGTAATTTTATGACCGTACCGAGGAGCTCGTGGCTAAGCTATAACCGCATAAGTGATTAGATCACAGGTAAGCTATGCTTGACGCGGTTGGTCCGTAGATGGGTGACCAGCTTTGTCATAGCGAGTTCCTCCTTGTGTCCCGGCTGTTATTCCTACATCTTTGACAGTCGTTACAGTTAGTCAGAAGGTTGAAAGTCTGACAGCCAGTCTAACCAAGGGGTGTCGTGTTGCCCAGGTAACTGGGTTGAGGAGGTCAGATAGACAGTCGCTCCTTGTAAAACACTGGTACTTAGCTGAAACCAGTTGGACTGGTAGCCGACTCCAACATAGTTGGGAAAAGGCTTGGCCGATAATGAGTAATTTTACGAACGTAAAAGCCCTAACTTAACCTTCTTTAACGATCCCTTACTTAACGATCTTTATCTTAGTTTTTTTTGTAGTTTACAGATGTATATAAACTGAAAATTTCAACTGTTTATCCAACACGGTTCGTGAGATACAGTCTAATGACGGACGGACAGGCAACTGTGCTTTTACCAAACTTTGTCAGAGTGAGAGTTATCAGCTCTTTCTATGCATTAAATAATAATTAAACAAGGAAGTATTTAGAGTGAAATTGTTCGACATTTTTCGGTATCCAAATTATTACCCGAATACTGCGATCAAGTGTACAGTCACACTGTGACAATAAAGAGGACGGTACCTAGATACAAGCTATCTGTTGATTGCTGATTGTATTTACATAATTAAATTGTACCTGTGTTTGGTTGATTTAACAGGTTTCAGTAGCTCTGTGTATTATTATATCAAAAACTATTATTATGTCTAAATTTACAATTTATTCTTTTGCAAGTCTGCTAAAAGTGGTCTCTTAAAGAAATTAGCAAAATATTTGTTGTTTGTACACTATTTTTAGATCCTAAATTGTTAACTAAATTGGGTTTCCAAAACGATTTTGTGGAGGTGAATGCTAGTGTTAAATGGTAAGCTTATATATAACAATATTCTTTAAACTTTATGCCACACCACCTAGTCTAAGCTAAGCAAAGCAAATTACTAGACAAATGGTATATAAACTAGAATATTTAATCTATACATATAATAAATCTGTAGAAAAGTAATTTTTGTACATTGAAGAAATTGAAAAAAAAAATAGCCAGCGTGTGAAAAGATAAGTAACAGAACCCATTTCCATCATTTTTGAAATTTTTGTCTGTTTGTCTGTTTATCTGTTTGTTTGTGCGCGCATCACGTAAAATCTACGAATTCAATGCAGACAATGTTTATATACAAAAATTATACGCAACTTGAGGTATAACTTAGTTTTTATTTCATCGAAATCGGTTTACTCTATCAAAAGATATGATTAATTTAGTGAGTTCAAGAAGTAAAATATGACGTTACGCAATTCAGTATAGTACTTGCAACGACATCTTAAGACTAAAAATAGAACTAATGTTGATAATTGAAATCCAAATCCGATAGATGGCGTTGTGCAAATGACGTCATTTTCTGAATCGCGGTGTTAAGAGATTCCGCGCGAGAATCACGTCGACCGTGTTTACTTGAAAAATTGGGTTTCGTTTGGTGTCTTAAAAGTTCTGGAGTGTGTCGTAAAAGGTCTTAGGTTGCTTGGAAGATAATCGTTGTTCTAAATTGGTCGAAATATAAGTATTGGCTGTTTGGTTTCGTTTGGTCATTGGTTTGAAGTAGGAAAGTAGTATTTTATTTACTTCGTAGTTTGTATCTAATAGTGCCAATCGTTTTACAGTAACTTAGCCAATTCGTTGAGTCACGACCACGAACAGACGATTCGTTGTCATACTTAAGGCGCGTACGCACGTACGAACACGAACATAGCGAACACTAACACCAGACTCGAACATTTGGTTCGTACGAATGGACGGCATATTCGAACACGAACGCAAACATAGTTCGAGTCGAGTTCGCGAACAACAGTCGTGAACTCTATCTTAGTAGCCATGACGGCGCCGCTGGAAGTGGTCGATTGTGAAGTAGCGGAGAATTTTTTGATGTTCGCAGTGATTCACGAAATGTTGTTTCCTAAAGCGGATCCTAGATGGATCCGCACTGCGATAACGGGCCCGCACCCCGCCCAGATCTAGGTATACGAACAGTTTTGTTGCGTAACATTTATTAAAGCTCTTCGAACACCGTCCATACAGAACACACTACAAGGATCGCCGCGAACATGTTTGACGAACAGAGTGTTCGATGTTCGATAGTGGTACGCACGTGCGAACCAAGTTGTTGCGTATCATGTAACTCAACAAATTTGTTCGTACGTGCATACGCGGCTTTAGACTGTTCGACGCACCGTTCTTTTACGTTTGTAGGCTATTCGGTCATAAGTGTTGTTGGTTTTTTTATTGCTTAAATTTTCCTTGAAAATGCCTCAAAGAAAAAAACTAACCTTTCGCTGCATAGCCGAAATGCGAAAAGGATGAGACTTAGTAGGTCTCAGGAATCGGAAGAAGATCGTGAAGCACGGTTATCTGCTAACCGAGAGCACATCGCTCTTTCACGTGAATCTGAAACGTTCACCGAAAGGGAGTCACGTTTAAGTTCACAAAGAACACGGACCGCAACTTGGTGGTCTCAAGAGAGCATCGAGACGCAAACGACGTTGTTTTGTTCTCAACAACCACGCGAACGAAGTCGCGGGCACAGCTAGTACTTAATAATTATGTAGATAAAATACACTCAGACACGGAACACAACATACAAAAAGTATGCTTGGATGGGAATCGAACCGCCATGACCACTTGATTAGCCCATCGACTTCAATTTATGAGTAATCGGCTTATTTATACGGAACCCTCGTTGTCGCAATTCCGACTCGCACTTCACCGATTTTATAACATCCACATGACAATTGAGTACCTAGCGTCAAATTCAATGATAAATACAAAACTCATTACAAAATCAATTATTATTCTACCGAAATTACATCAAAGGCAATTAGTACAAACAATAACGTTTATTACTATCGTCTTTATTTACTTAATGATTATCAGGCTGTTTCTATGCCGAACATTTTCTCGAACGTTTCTTACTTATGTATTCAATACGAAAATAAGTTTTTATGTAAGAATTTTCAATCTGTCTCTGTGTTTGCCTATAGTGGGTAACATATTCATTCTATCTATAATTTAATGTTATATAAGAGTCATTAAATTAAAGTTCAAATGTTGTAAAGGCCAATTGACTCATTGGCTCAAAATAATATTGCAGTTATGAAAGA
The DNA here is from genome assembly GCF_003590095.1 of Trichoplusia ni. Taxonomy (NCBI): domain Eukaryota; kingdom Metazoa; phylum Arthropoda; class Insecta; order Lepidoptera; family Noctuidae; genus Trichoplusia; species Trichoplusia ni. The sequence goes on from NC_039492.1 coordinate 3,940,793, forward strand.
GGAGCAGCATACCACACGTCATAAAATTTCACCTCGAGATCTCCCAAATAAGACAGTCTTAATTTAGTGTTTTCGATTTTACTATAACATCACATTAAAAAGTCAATAGACACAAACATTAAATTATGATTTCTAATTGTAATAATTCGGAGCTCATGCAATAAATTATTTTTTTATTAACTGACGCTTAATTATCGGTATCGCCCGTCCAGTTTCAGACCCAACCGGAGTTCTTATTCAAGAGCTGAGGCGACGGCGGGGTCACGCGTGAAACTTATCGAATCCTGACCCCGTCGCTTTATTAAATAAATACTAATGAATCCGCTTCATAAAAGTTACTCGAACATATACACGGTGATTTTTTAGTCGTCTTACAAAAGCAGCCCAGTTCATGTATCCAATCACTAGAACACGATCATGACAAAAAAAATAGGTATTTATGAGATTTGAATAAATTTAAAATGCAATTTTTATTCAATATTATGATGTAATTCGTAGTTTTTTAGAAACACAGCTCTGTTGCGAGCGCGGTCCGAGCCTTGTAACAATGGTGAGGGTAGTTGTTATCATTTTTAAGAGTATATTTCAGATTTCTCTAATTTAATTTTTCTTCGTACTTATTATCTTAGTTGTTGATAAAAAAATAATAATCGCGCCTAGGGGTATTTTACGTCGGATACATGAACTGGGCTGCTTTTGTAAGACGACTAAAAAATCACCGTGTATATAGTTTGATATTCTACGTACATACAGAGCAAATAGCTTTAAAAACGATTGTTAGAAAAACACAGCAAAAGCAAAAACCAGTGTTACGTTATTCAATTAAACGCGCCAGCCTTGCCTATTGTCTGTCTGTCTGTATGACGTTTCAATATAGCGAGTCTTTTGTTCACAGTACTTGGCTTGGCAGAACAAAATGTCGGAGCAAAAGTTTTCAGATTTACGAACTAACTTTATTAATGACACGATTAGACGTTTGTATCTATTGTGTTAAACGTCTTTAATTGTCAAATAGCGTTCTTTTATTATGCAGTAAGAAGAATAAATGATAATAGGAAAGATAAGTGGGTTTAAAAAGTTAATTTTTTTTAATATTTTTTCCTTTCACGTTCAGAGCGGTGTTTCGCTTTCATAAAGATGACAGTTTTGTTTTTAGCTATCATGGTAAGAGGACAGCGATATGTTGATTGCCACTTGTTACTTACTGTTCTGGAAGGGAATTAGAACGAGAATCTATAGCCCTTTTGAATATGAAGGCATATATGATGCGATATGTACTATCGGTAATAAAAGCATGGTTTTTTAATCAATCTTAAACGAGAGAAGTTTTGTATACGCTCTTTTTAGTAAAAGTTTATTATACAAGTTGGCAATTATTATTTTTTATATCACACCCCACATCAATGGGTGATTTGGTGTCCAAATATGTTATTTTCTCCAAAATCATCAGTTTAGCCTTTTCCCAATTAGGTTGGGGTCAGCTTCCAGTCTAACCGGAGGCAGCTTAATACCAGTGTTTTCTCAACCCAGTTACCTGGGCATCATGATACCCCTTTAAACATGTTGTCAGAATTTCTAGCTTCTAACTACTCTTGTTAATTTCTCAAACAAACTACAATATAATTAATTAAAGTCTATTTTAATCCAAGTAATTTCCAAGACAATTAATAACGATCTCTCAAATAATAATTACAAAGAAAACTGGTATCAAAGTTATGAAAATAACACAGCTCGCTTTCAAACTCTCTTCAGCTAGAACTTTGTAACAAAATACGTGACAACAATATCCCTATCCAGACTTGAACGTCGTAATTTTCCGAGAAGAAGCCTGTATTTAAGTCGCGCGGCCAAGCAGAAGGATCTCATCCAGTTAAAATAACTGGCCGGCGATTATGTAGCGAAAGTAACTTACTGTGACATGGTAATGTTTTGCAGAGTATAGAAATTAGGGGCTGAATATATAAGTATGTTATTCGACGACCCAAGTAAGGACGAAAATTAAGAGGATTCCAGAAGATATCGTTTTCAAAATGGTCTCTCGTCATTAAAAAAAAATGAGAATAACATGGAAAATGAAACTTTTCTAATAATATTGGTTTAACATCAAAAGCATGCAATCTGACTAACTAGATGAAATTTTATGTGACCAAACGACAGCTACTTCACGTTAATCAATAAAACCGGTTTATGTCGAAAGTTCCAGGGGAACCAAAACCAAGACATAGACGTTTTAAAGTCGGTTGAAAAAGACAAGTGTTTTGTCGCAAGACGACTTTAATGTTTCCCAAGACACTATGCAATATTATAAACTACTTTATTTTTAGTTAGAAGACTGTCACTTTGTTTTTGAGTGCTAGTTTCTTTGTACATCCTTTTACAATAAAAAGCGAACAAAATATCCATACAAAAGCAACTGGGATGGTGTAGGATACTTGAAAAGCAACATCTTCATCAACTTCAGTAGGTAGAAAGTTTATCCAAAGTCTTCTCAGTTCCTCTAAAGGGTGTGCAAAACAAACATTTTGGAAACAACGAAGTGGAACTTCGGTTCAACTAATGAATATGTAATGAGAACAGGTCAGGTACGATCAATTAGTGTGGTCAATGGTGTGCGTGCCAAACACAGAGTTCAATTAATTGAATTCCATGATTAAATGATAGTTCACAATTGAGACACTACTGTTTGTTGTATTTGAATATAACAATATCATGTTATATTTTTAAGATTGTTTGATGATTATAAAAGCAATATTTTTAAATAAGTCAAGCAAACTTGAAATTGACGCGATTTTGCGTTAAACGTTGATTACATTTTGAGCGTTAGTGCTCAGTAAATTTTTCGGATGATCTTTCGATCCACGGGCGGTTTTAACTCTGACAACAGGTTAGATATGAAACCAAACTTAAAGAAGAACGTCGATACAAGCTCAGGTTATATTTCTACCTGTATCCAGCCAGAAGAAATCAAAAGTAAATGAAAAATCTGCCCTTACTGACAAAAACCACTTCTAAATATTTTTTCTTAAATTTTAATTCTTTTGACCAACCCTTAAAATATTCTCACGTACGTTATCATACTAAAAGGTACTCGCTTACGTTCACGGCACGTTATCTCTGCTCCAGTTAACTTGGTTGAATATTAAAAGCCGTTGATGCCCTACGGTGACAATAAAGTCTGTAATTGGGCTATGTTTCGGCCATTTTGGCACTGATAAGGCCTGAAAGTACTTACAAGCATGCTTCTGAATAATTTGACACTTAGTGGCTACTGAACAATGGAATTTTATTTAGTGGAAAATCAGTCCTGTTTTTTTATTCCCAGGGTAAAAATCGCTACTTCACGCAGAGAACACGGCGTGAGTATATTTTGTACTGTCTCAGATAAAATTCAGCCCTCGTACCTAAGTAAAAACCTTGGTCTCATCAAGACGGAAGATGAGAAGAATTTGTCAAATTCCACAACAACTTCAGGTGGTCTAAAACTTTCATCCCAATATTGGGCTTGGTTCAGAAACCAATAAATTCATACCCATCGTCACGAAAGACTGTTATAGGCCCGTACGCTGAAGTGACCAGTTCTCTTAAAATTGCAATCAGTCAATTCATGAATAAATTTGTTTCACTTCTCATCACAGCTAATTACCGAAACTCATCACGTTGATAAATTATTCGACAGTCAATTGTTTCTGTCACAGACAAAAGGTAAACAAAAATATAAAAGTTTTATTAAACGCATGAAAATTATGGACATTATGTGGTGTGTTGTGGACCATAAACTTTTATGGGGCTATTTCAAGGCTTGTGTCATAATTCGAACAAATTTTGGGGTTTATGGGTTCAAATCATTTTTTTTTTACTTTAATAGCCACTTGAAAATAAGTTATAAACATTTTACGGATTCATAACATTAAGTCTATCGTATTTTACAATTAAGCATTAACTGAAGTCAAATTAAAGTAACTGTGTATTGAAATTCTTCACATATGACATTTTAAATCTGTTTGGTATAGCTTTAATCCCGTCAATTTAACCACAGAGCTGTTTTTTTTTAATATTCCTGAGATGAAACGATAGAAGAGCTATTAATATTCTCTGCATCAAAAGTTTTGACCAGAAACGAAGTTTGTAAGAAACCTTATTCTATCTTCAAATCTTCTGGATTTGCTAAAACGGATAGTAACTAACTAACTGTGCAATTTAAATTCAAAAAGTTCTAAATTATAGTTCAGTTAAAACATTTCTGTTATTTCGTACAGTACCTACTAAAACTAGGAATTGCAGTTTGAATGAACATTAATGAGCCTTTGAATCCGCCTCATTTATTTAGCTTACCACTAATGGGATAAATTCCGGATTTCAGCCTTGATTTTGATAATAAAATGGATAAATTCTAACATTATTTTTCCTTTTCATCCTGAATTTTAGGTCTATGGAAACATTTGTCGGAATCTTTCAGTTTGATAATTACAGAATTACGTCTAAGAGCCATGATTGTATTAGTGACAGAGAAAGATGGGAATAATCAGTCCACATCTTTGTCTCCTTCTACCAAGATGGAATTTAGAAGGCTTAGATTGGTTGCTATTTGATACTTTACTTTTAATAACACCATCTTCAAGAAAGGATGCTAAGTTTACTTCATTTATTACCAGAACAAGAGGCGTAAGACGATAGATATTAAAAAGTGGAAGGAATAGGTTTAGTAGTATCCGCGTCTGGAACTTTGTTTGCGTTCTAGTTTACCAAGTTTTGAGGAACTATAGCAAAGTTAAGTATAGTTTGATTGGTTGGTTATGGATCACTTCGATATGTATACAAGAGGTATACACCTGAGTTCGATCGGGGTGTCGTTGTATATCAGTGCAAATGCGTATATGATTGGCGCGCGTAAGTTGTCTTCTTTGGGAATATATTATGAGGTTATACATACGTGTAAAGTTACCGGCACGAATCTTGAGCGCTCGGCGGAAGAGTGAGGATCGCTTTGCGCATCGTAAGATAAAACACCAATCAACTGTCCGTACTCTTCGTCTTGTAATGCATGCAGCTGCAGCAAAGAACCAATTTCAACCAAGTGACGGCTATGACACGATGCGCTGCGGGCCAATCACTGCACTTTATCCGCCCCGCGCCTCACTTCACACCTCAAAAGAGACCTAAAAAATCACTTCTGCGCAGGTGAAGGTCAGCGCTCAAGATCCGTGCCGGTATCTATACCCAGTAGTGAATTATTTCAGGACTATATGAGAATCATAGGTAACCAAGAACAAAATATCTTTCTTGTTTTGATAACTTGTTTCTGTCGATAGTCAAGTTTTTCGTTGTTCAATATACTGATATAGTCAATGCTATAAGGTATAAACTGTGATAGTAGGCCAATATCGTGAGGATACGGCTCCTTTATTTTATGCCCAGACTGTTAAATGAAGACCTTCACGTTAATTGATTAAATTAATGTTTATGTAATAGGAAAAGTGTTATAAAATTTAGTATCATGTATAGAGGATTGACTGAGGGTTTTTTTTTATTTTTATTTACGTGTTTTTTTCTGAATAGAAGATGTCATCCCGATGATTGATACAAATATTTTTTTAAAATTAACAGTTACATAATATAATAATATAACTAGTAACCTGCCCGCAATCTCATGGTAACTGAGGGTTTTGAAAAGAGCAATATCACAATGCCAATTAGTGTGTACCTCTTAAGAAATATAACAATGAGAGTTTGACAAATGATTTGTCAAACTCTCAATATTGAAAATAGAATTAAAAAAAGACCACTACCTCATAAATCCGTTTAGCAGTTTAGGAAATATGAGGTAATAAAGAATATTACATACAAGATACGTGCGAAAAACATAACCCTTCCTTTGCAATCGGCCAAAAATAACTGTCACAATCCTTATCAGCTGAAAAATACCTCTTTATATACAACCTCAATAAATTTAATTTTCGTAAAGCCATTACAACAATGTGATATGAAAGTGGAGTTTCGAAACATTTTGGTCTATTTGGACCCTTACTAACGAGAAATAAAACCAAAATACGAGAGAGTTGCGTTGTTCAAAGTTTGTCAATTCGTCTGCTACAATGTACAAACTGTGTTTGAGTAAGTTTCTAACTTTTATAGTTAAATGTTGTTCTGCATACTGGATACTGTGTATTTTATTTGCGCTGTATAAGCCAATTTTCGAGTTAAATACGTTATTAATAATTGAGTATACGTTTCACGATCCCGACTTTGGTAAGGGAAGGAGACTGAAGCATTTAAGAAAATCATAAACATATAAAAAATCTCATCTCCTTGAAAGGAATTTCTAAAAGTAAATATTATTTTCTTGAGGCAAATTCCTTAGCCGAATCACACGTTTTAAATAATAATAAAAAACACATCAAGTTTGATAAGATTCAATGACAGTATTATTTTTAACTATGTACATTACAGAACACTCTATATTCCTTTTTTGAGGAAAGATAAAATCGCATTGGTTGACACAACCGGGTTGACATGAGGTAGCTAGATCCAATTTTCTTTTAGACAGTTCCCGGCCACGCGTAAAAATAACTGCCGCTACAAAAAACCTATCCTATTTTCGTGTTCTATTTTCAATTTCCAAACATCGATAAAAAAGAACCGTTATTAAAGAAAAAAAGAAAATAAACTTACCGAATATCGAATCTAAGTTTTTTAACCGTCGTCATAATTCACTGTTCGTAATTTGAATTTGAATGTAGAGCTCGCGAGTTTCCACTAGGACGCGTCGGTGTCTATGGCCTACTGTCAGCTAGTTAAGGTATAAACCTGTGCCTCTACCTATTAGGCAGTAAACCGCGTGACTTATTCAATTATTGCCTAACCAGCTAAACCTAAGACTTGTCGTTGAGAGCCGGTTAATTAAAGAAGGATTTGAATTATTTTTGTAGGCTTTTAAATTAGTATGTACGCTATAGTGTTTTTTTTTAATACTGTTGCATATATGAAACAAATAATATTTTGACAGTTTAGTTATTAAAGACGAAACAGCAGTAATTACATACAATTTAAATAATAAAATTTTCGAATTCTGGAAAGCAAATATTTTTTCTATTGAAATAAACTATCATAAGTCAGTAAGTAGAGAAGCTTCATAACTTTTATGGCTTTGCAAAAAAAAGCATTTTAAATTTAAGCCTTAAATTTCATAATTAAACAGAACTGGCCGAATTGATAGAAAACCTTAAATAATAATATTTTATCTCCACAAAGAAGTCTCTGATATAGTGACGTCACATAATGATAAGTAATGAGCCATGCGTTGGTTCCCTGCCACCACTTATTAAAGTAATGCTGATGTCGTTGTGGGAGCGAGATAGCGCGATACCAGCGTAGAGCAGCCTCTCCCTTCCACAACGGCAACAGATTAACTTGAAGCGATGGTAGGGCCTTAATCTTAGTTGTCCTTTGTCCCCACGTACACAGTTTCATTGTCGGCTAAACATTAATCAAGACGGCCAGACATGATATTAATCCTGTGTGTTCAGGTTATCGATTTACGACTTTATTATCTCGGACATTGCGTTCATATTTCCTTGAAACATATGTTTCGAATCTTGCCTGTAGTTCTGCCCTCGTCGATGACTTTTCACAATAAAAAGTCTCACGTCTTTAATTAAATTTCAATTGTCCGAAATCAAAATAAGAATTGAAATTTTCTCTAGACCAAATTTTCTCAAACTTAACTTTGTCTGTCGTAGCGTAACCGATATAGACCTAGTTACTTTTGCAACTTAAATGTCAAAAATGATTCAAAGAATGAATCTATATCTAGTGTATATTTGGCTATCTAATAGACCATACAGTACCACAAAATGCAGTAGTTTATTGACCCGATGGTTTTGTTACTAAAAATACCATAATCTTGCATTATTTTCTTTAGGTTAGCAGTTTGAGTGCTAGAACGGAAAATGTATAAAAAAAACAATGATTGGTTGGGGCCGTGGGAAATAATGAATAGAATCAACTACTTTGTATGTGTTGGTATGCTATTCAGAATTGGCGTTTAGTAATGTTGTTTTTTTTTATAAAACTAGCTGTTCCGGCGAACTCCGTTTTGCCATTCAGATTTGGATCGAATTGGATCTATTCAGGATGCTACCGTAAACTGTAAACAGTTGGAATGAATGCCTTATAGGAGTTAAGTGTCATTATTAGTCATTATTCTGATGATTTTGCTAACAGGCGAGGCAGATCCAGACCGTGGAATACGAGGTATTCCAAGAAGGTGGAATATCCTGATATCAGTCTTACTGACGAAACTGAAAACTGAACTATATTACTAAAGTCTGTGTTTGGCTGTCTGTCCGGCTTTAGCTCATAAACTGTAATAGTTAGTCTATTGAATTGTTTACAGTTTATGTATTTCTGTTGCTACTGTAGAACCTTAGACTAAAAATCAAGATCGCGTTAAGCAACGGTCATAAATTTGTAACCAACAGATTTATTTTTCTTTAGCTATTCTTTCCGTCTTTCTTTCCGTCCGTCTCTCACACCGCTTTTTATTGAATTATTTAAAATAAGTTATATAATAAAAAGGTTTGCCTATAAAACAAGGTATTTTACAGTTTATACAGGTTTAAAATTAATTTACATTTACATCAATTAATGAAAATCGCGGCGATGTTCTTGTTGAAAGGTTGGATGAAGAAATAATTCTATCAAAAAATGGCCGAACATTTACGAATCTGTATTTCCCGAAGGCTTTCACCTTGATAGCCCATTAGTGAGGCTTTTAGTGAACTAATTGTGCAATAATGTTTTAATCATTAGTGTCTAGTGTACCTCGAAGTTTATTGGATACTTCGAGAAATTAAGAAATTACATCCAATTTCATCCAATCCCAGCTTTATGATAAACCCTAGTGTTTTTATTATGGAGGTATTGTTTATTATAAACATGTTTTTGTAACACTCGCCCATAATTCACCTATAATTAAAAATGATTTTAAATTCAGGAGCTATGATGTCACAGACTGACATACTCCTCAAAGTTATGACACTCCTCTTCTCTCAAAGAGGTAAATAAACGCAAAAAGCGAAAGTACAGCATTAAAAATGAACACAATGTTGTAAACCATTACTATGTTTGGCTACAAACAGAAAACAAGTTTGATTTGCATTCATTAATTCGCTAATTCGATCACATGACTCTACAATCACTTGACTTTAAAGTCATGTGATTGAGATTAAACGGGTATTAGACCGCGACCGTATTGGCTACGGTAAGGGGAAAACTGTTTGAATAACCTACTGGTAAAGGTCACCATATAACCCGGCGTAGAATATGCGGTGGTTCGATCCAAAAAGCTTGTTCTGAGTCTGGGTGTCTTTGTGCATGTGACTTGAATGTTTGTGAAAGCCCACGCGACACAAGGATTAAAATTTATTTGTGGAGGACCTAAACATGCAAAGACTTTTCTATTGACAACTCTTAAAATGGCTAACAGGATTCTACTTTGTCGTGGCAATTTTAACCTTTAAAGCCACGAATGTATGACATAACGACATGTGAATGTTACTTGTACCTATAACTCTGAACTCAAACTATGTCATAGTGGTCTTGAGGTTCTATGTACGGATTTTTATGCACAAAGGTGCGGGTTCGATCCCCAGCACAGGAAGGTACCCGTTTGACTTTTCAAGAGATATGATTGATAACATTCTTACGATTGTCTTACAAAAGGAGCCCAGTTCATGTACCCGACGTAAAATACCTCTAGGAGCGATTATTATTTTTTTATCATCAACTAAGACAAACAGGTACGAAGAAAAATTAAACAAGAGAAATCTGAAAATACTCTTAAAAATGATAAAAACGCCAGCGCCCGCGCCCCTCACTATTGTTACAAGGCTCGGACCGCGCTGGCAACAGAGCTGTGTTTCTAAAAAACTACGAATTGCATCATAATATTGAATAAAAATTGCATTTTAAATTTATTTAAATCTCATAAATACCTATAATTTTATCATGACGTGTTCTAGTCATTGGATACAAGAACTGGACTGCTTTTGTAAGACGACAAAAAAATCACCGTGTATAGACACTGGAAAAACGGTGAAGAAAAGCATTGTAAAGAAACATTGATCCCAAATATTGGAATTGGAAATCACTAACCCACAGTGACCTAGCGTAGTGATAATGCTCAAAACTTTCCCATATGGGAAAAGGCTCGTGCTCAATATTGTGAAAGTTATAGGTGTTATTGTAAAGCCGAAATTCTATAAGTTTAGATCTTTAATTCGTCAAGTATGGAAGACTTGGGTTGATAACACCCCTAAATCACGTTAACACCTCTTTAATTTAAGTCCAATGTTGTCAACATAATTAAAATCATCAAATTTCTATGCAGTCCAGAATCTAATTACTCCATGAATCACGAACGAGTGCTATGAAACCGTTGTATCAATGAATGCGAGGTAAACACCCACACATACACATACAAACAATATATGTGAGTCTACACGTGTGCCCCATATCGGGAACAATTCAATTTACCTCTTACTTTGTATAGCAACAAGGAGTTTTATTATATTCACCAACTATAATTAGCTTAGGTACTGCAAGGCAACTCGAAAGCTTTTATAGATTGGATTTTATGATACTGTTGTCAACAATCTGGATAGCTAGTAGGTATCAAAACTGGTCAAGTGCGAGTCGAGTTTTGCATTGTCAAGTTCGTAAAATATTATAGTTACATTTTATTATAATATTATAAACGCGAAAGTTTTGTTTTTGTTCCTCTTTGACGCAAAATCCATAGAACGAATTTAGACGAAACTTGGTAGTCAGATAGTTCATAACAGGATAGGAACAGAGTTAGGTATTAAGCCTAATACATATATTACCATAAACAGATATTAACATTTGAATATTAATCAAAAATTATAATTTACAAAACTTCTAGCCTTTTACAATACTAATTTTATTCAAAGAGGATTTTCTAGAAAATATAAGGGCTAATTTAAACTCATCCAAAATCTCATGAATTTGTTAGACACGTTTATAAATCTTGTTAACTTTACTCTGAAAGTTTAAAAGCATTTTCCAGCAAACGTCATGTCCTAGAGACCGCTGTCAAAATATCATCTTTAAAAAGGACCGTGATTTACACCGTCTAGCGAAATTGAACAATTTGTTGTAATTGGGACGACGACGGGGTATAAAAAGAAAAAATATATTTAGTCCTCCGCAGTTAAAGAGAGTCAATATAAAAATATTAGGCACGTATTTTTTCGTCTTCTGAAAAACTAAAATTGGCAAAGATAAACTGCTTTAAGGTTTAGTAGAGTTGCTGAAGAGACCTTGTGAAGTAACGATTTCGTAAAATTTTGACACAATCACGCGTAAGTTTCATTCTTTGTAATCTAATCGGACTTTATGTTTGAACGACAAAATTAAAAATAAGTATCCATTATTATATTCACATGCACAAAGACACCCAGATTTAGGTAATCACACAATTGCTTGTCCTACGGGGATTGAGTCCGCGACACGTCGCGGTCTGTGGGTTTTGGTGTGGTGACTTAAATCACTCGGCTATCCGTGCACTCATCCCTCGCTACGCGTCCTCTTACATCTCTGGTGGAAATGCAGCCTTAGACCTTCGTTTCTCATCGACAACTAATAATATAACGTCTTATTCCAAGCTATGACTATTTTAATAGTAAGGCAGCGAAACAGCCGTTGCTCATTGTGACGCCTCTGAATAGTCAATTGTTTGCTCGGCTTTACAATCGGTGCCCGGAGGAAAGTCAATACAAAGATGACTGCAGTATAGGTATTATGTAGTACCTGGTAAAAGCAGTTCGTTCTCATTTTCCTTTTGTGTCTTTTTAAAACTAAAAAGGTAAAGGCGGAACCTGGAATTACTGAGGCACCGCTTTCTGACTCCGTCAGCGGTTGTATCTTTTAAACCGTGAGAGTTAGATTTTTTGTTTATTTTTTGCAGATACTGTATTTTTAATCCCTTTACAACAACATATGCTAAAAAATGCTCAACCAAAATATCGAGGTTGTTACGGCCATGAATAAGTTTCGTGGAAAAATAAATTTGTAGGTTGTTTGCAAAGGTTTTAGATATATTTTAACACATTCAACATTTCCAGTTAGACAAGCGACGGCAGACAGTCCATTAGACAAGCAACATTTTTGGAATCGTACCTAATAAATGACGTTTACTATTAACTTTAATTATTGTAAAAGTATCACTTGGTGAAGGGAATAGTCATAGTTTACGTAATAGAAAAAAGGTTGAAAGAGCCACACTTACAGACACGCTAACTAATAACAAAGTTTTATTTGAAAAGTTGGAATAGTTTCTTAAACTAATAGTCCTAATCTTAGTTAGGTCATAAACTGATAAACTTATTGGATTGTTTTCAGTCTCAATATTCTTTTGTAAGATTGTTATCTCAATATTAAGTTGGTTTTCTTTATTGTATTCCAGTTGGGCCTTTAGGTTTCACCTACGTTAAATCCGTTTTTTTTCAATATATTTAAGCTTTCTCCCAAAATTAGAAACTTTCTCCTAAGTCATTTTATTTATTGATGAATACCGCATGAAAATTTGTTGCGTTATTTAGCAGATTTGGATACGTTGCAGAAAATTTAACTGTACGTACACTATTCTTAAAATATTCCACTGAATGATAACCAAAAGGGCATAAAAATCATTTGATTAAATGATAAAACCTGGTTTAAGGGAAAACGGCTTGGTTGCTTGTTAAAAAAATAACTCTCCAAACGAATTAATTTATGGTCGGTTTACACACAATTCTGTTTCTCCGTATAATAAGATACGGGAAAGGGGATACCAGATAACACTTATCTAGTTAAGATGGCGAACCCTACTGAAACAAACAAACAAAATTGATATAAATGTTTGTATTGTCAACAACATTCTTCAATTTCGCAGAGAGAGGGAACAAAAGAAAAACTCGGGTTTTTTTAAATATGATATTTTGACAGCGGTCTCCAGGACAAGACGTTTGCTGGAAAATGCTTTTAAACTTTCAGATAAAGTTAACAAGATTTATAAACTTGTCTAACAAATTCATGAGATTTTAGATGAGTTAAAATTAGTTCTTATATTTTCTAGAAAATCTTATTTGAATAGAATTCTTAGTGTTGACAAGGAAAGGAGTTTTGTGAATGAGTGTTTCATTAGCATTCATACGTTAAGATCTGTTTTAGGTAACTTAGACACGAATCCTGTTAACATGTTGAATACTGAACTCATTTTAAGAGGGCTGGTCAAAACAAATTTATTTTTAGTTGCTGCGAAACCCTATGCTATTTTATAACTCACATGACCTGTAAATTTTAAAACATTGGGCCTATCGTATTTGTTAAGTAAGATTTTAGTGGTTGTAAAATTGGGACGGGGCACTACCCGGCGAATAGCGGCGTCTCTTTTTCAAAGCTGCTCTTAGGGTCGATTGACCCTAAAAGCAAGACTGTGACATTGAAAAGTAGCGGCGCGCAGTGGTAAAAAGTACACTGACTCTACAATAGGCCTCCGGTTGCTTCTTTTTTGAAGTAGCTCCCTGTTGGTTTATTGTAAGTTAAGATTTTAATGGCCTTCATATTTATTCATATACTCATAGCAACTTTTTATATCTACATGAAAATATTGTTCTAAAGCTAAGACATTCTCTACTTAATCCTAGCTTGATGTGTAACAAGAATATGGTACCTAAATATATGATTAATTTTTAAAGTAAAACAACACAAGGTCATCATCATTTATTACCCCTCAAGCACTTAAGGTCACAAATCGACCGCGATCTAATAGTGCAAACGCATCTACCGCGTTCGTCTATCTGACGCAAATTGTCAAACTTTGAAAATGAAACACGGCACCAGATGGCGAGAACTCATAGACTACCAGCACTCACAGTAACAATGTTCTAGTTGAGCAAAAGAGACCTTGTATCCCCATCTCACTTCCAACACTGCATTAAGAACTAGGTAAACTTCCCTTAATGACGAGATAGTGTTCAAACATAATCTATCCATGTGACCTAGCACATTAATCAGGTACGGAACACGATAATCCCATATCTGGGCCCACAGTACACTAGGGAATACGATATATCATTCTGTCGTTCATATTACTAGTTATAACGTACAGTTAGCGGCAAAAGTTGATTACAATATTTAGATTCTGAAAACAAGATAATTTTTATGAGCTGCCAGTAGGTTATTAGGTGGACTAAATTAAATAGACTTGATACCTGTTTAGGATTCCGTACCCGAAGGGGTATAAACGGAACCCTTTTATTATAGCCGTATGTCACCAGGCTGTTTCTCAGGAACCGTAATGGCTTGACAGTTGAAATTTTTCCTGAAGGTTTTTTTGTTTTTGCGAAATTGTGTTTTTTCCTGATTGAACCTGAACCGCCGTACAATATTCTCTGCTTTTGGTCGATGCATAGCAATTCATCACACCCAGCACGTACTGCTTAACCTTACTAAACACGAATTTCTATATATCGCCAAAAAAATCCTTTTTTTAAATAGTATTGTGTGAATGGATTTCTGCTGGTGACTGTACAATAGGCAAACGTTAATATTCCCCAGACAGTTGTTACTATCATACGGTACTGTTACAACACAAGTGTTGGAGTCATTAGCGTGTTTGTTTACTGTGTTAAGTGGTGAAAGATAAATATGTGGTTTTAATTAAGCGTTGATATTGATATAATTGTTGTAACCGAGTGATTAGTATGTCTCTTTAGTCAAGCGTAATTTCTATCATTGCTCGGCGACCGTCGATAACTCGGTCGGTTCGGGTCCTGTCAGAATTTTAAAGTATTTTTATTTTATTGAAATTATTATCAAATTTACGGAGCTTTCAGCGTATTTGCGTAATAATTAACAATCGGTATCATCAGCGGAAGACGATGAAAATTTTGTCTTATTTTGTTTTTACCGTATGAGTAAAACTCGCCACCTGATCCCGCAAAATAACAAGCGCGGAAATCCATGCTCATCTTTAATCAATTTAAATTTTATTAATTTAAATCAACAATTTTTCAGAGCATTGTCAAATTGTATACCTGTCTAAACTAGAATTATAACAATTAACTAAAGACAAACTTAAAAGCTTTCAATGCTCAATAAGCGTATTGATTAATTATATATTTAAAGCATTTATGCAAAATGTCAATTTGCCTTTCAAATAACAATAGAATTTGATTGCCTAATCTACATGAAAACGATTGGTCGATAGGCCCAAAACATCTTGTAGAGAATCGAGGCACGGAGGCGAAATGGCAACTATATTTGAATAATAAATATATCTGATCGAAAGTTTCAGAAAAAAGAAATGAGATTAAAAAAGGTTGGACTTCAAATGTTGTAGAAGTAGTAAGGTTGAAAGAGAGACGTCAACGTTTGTGAGAGAGTATTTAGTGCATCCGACTGTTTTTAGAATTTCTAAGTAATTTCTGTATCTCATGAACCGTGTTAACAAGACAGTTGAAATCGTCACAAATATATAGTTCTACTGCACTATAAGAAGAGATACTAAACATAAAGATCAAAGCTAAGCAGGGGTTGTTACGGTCACAAAATTTGTGGGGATCCCCACAATTGGTTAGTTGGTTAATCAGTTCAGTTGCTGAAACCTAAATATATTCTGCTTTTAACTAACTTTAACCTCATCTATGTTATCTCATAAAGCCATAAATTTTTCCATCATAGCTATTGTGTTTTTCCTCTTTACTCATTTTACGAGGCGGTAATGTAGTTACGGCATACGGCCATAACTATGGCATTTTATCGTTAATTATATTATGAATGAAAAAGTGCGCTAAAGTGCTCTTAAAAATTGATGATAATTAAGGCCAGTATTATGCAGGTAAATAGATTCGTGTTAGAAAGAGATGGTGTTACTCGTTTATGCACGGTGATTTTTTAGTCCTCTTACAAAAGTAGCCCAGTTCATGTATCCGACGTAAAATACCCCTAGGCGCGATTATTATTTTTTTATCATCAACTAAGATAATAAGTACGAAGGAAATTAAACAAGAGAAATCTGAAATATACTCTTAAAAATGATAAAAACGCCTCCGCCCGCGCCCCTCACCATTGTTACTAGGCTCGGACCGCTCCCGCCCGTGATTTTTTAGTCGTCTTATAAAAGCCGCCCAGTTCATGTATCCAATGACTAGAACACGTTCATGATAAAAAATAGGTATTTATGAGATTTGAATAAAAATTAAATGCAATTTTATTCAATATTATGATGAAATTCGTAGTTTTTTAGAAACACAGCTCTATTGCGAGCGCGGTCCGAGCCTTGTAACAATGGTGTGGGGCGCGGGCGGCGGCAATTTTATCATTTTTAAGAGTATATTACAGATTTCTCTTGTTTAATTTTCTTCGTACTTATTATCTTAGTTGATGTTAAAAAAATAATAATCGCGCCTAGGGGTATTTTACGTCGGATACATGAACTGGGCTGCTTTTGTAAGACAACTAAAAATCACCGTGTGTATCTGAGACTTGAAATATTTGACGCTATAACAAGAAGTACTAATAATGTTAAGCAAAAGTTGGAACGATCATAAATTGGTCAGCCAATAGATTTATTACTCTTTAACCTATTTGTACAGAACCATCATAGTCTCGAACCTAAACGGTTTTATTTATTGTGCGTCGCTGTAGCCGAATTGGGGTGCAATTGTTTTTGCACTCATGGATTTGCTAAGGGCGAATTTATGTTAAGAGCAAATTCTCGCTAGTGTATTCAATGCAAAAAAGAATAAGCGTTAATTATTTGACAATGACATGCATGTTACGTCCGCGCAAAATTACTAGCGCTGTGTTAAGAGTTTTGAAAAATGAAAACCACTTGCGCGACTTTCTAATTCAGGATATTTTATGTTCTAAAAGATCGTGTGATCGTTTAAGCAGATTTGAAAGATTTTTCAACTGATTTTCTTAATAAAATATTTTGGTAACGAAAACTGTTATAATTTTAGCGCACTTTACATTATCTCACCATTGTTTGGTAATAAAGCCATTAACACCTCTAAAATAATGGAATAAAGTCCATTTTACCATAAAAAAACCGGTAAAAGTTCGTTTCACCAGTTTAATCAAAGTTAACCAACCTTTTGCTGGCAGGCGGTCCGTTTCACCTGAAAAAAGAAATCTTTTATTAATTTTATTAAGACTTGTATCAGTTAGAAAGATGGAAAGTGAAGATTAAAGGCATAGGGAACTAGACTAATTGAGTTTGGGAAAATTTTATTTCGGACACTTTTTGCGCCTTTTTTGTATCAGACGAGCATAGCCTTCTAATATATAAAAAAATTGTATCACAGTGCACGAAATTGAACTCCTCCGAAACGGCTCGACCGATTGTCCTGAAATTTTGTGTACTTTGAGTAGGTCTGAGATTATTCTTACCCTATTTTTTAAATTTTTCTTCGTATGCTATGTTTTTTCTACACTAGAACTCCTGGTCCCCTAGAGCTCTTCTCTATTTAAAAACGTGTGCCA
This sequence comes from Trichoplusia ni, assembly GCF_003590095.1. Classification (NCBI taxonomy): domain Eukaryota; kingdom Metazoa; phylum Arthropoda; class Insecta; order Lepidoptera; family Noctuidae; genus Trichoplusia; species Trichoplusia ni. Next base: position 3,958,343 of record NC_039492.1, read on the forward strand.
CGACAGCCAGTAAATAAATAAAAAAAATGTTATGGGCGCCTACAATCGTAAAACAAAAGACAGTCGTAAGCTGACTCATTCATAAACGAACGGTCAACATTTGATCAAGATCCATATCTAAATGATCAGTTGTTCAAAACAAGATATTTTATGTCCAAGACTAGTTTATGTGCGCGTAGGTAATAGATTGGAATTCCGCCAAACACTTTAGATAAATGATTTGTGGGTGACAAATGTAAGTGCACTGCAGTGATATATGGTTTGGAGAATGTTGAGATTTTCTGCAGTATGTTATGTGGGGCACTAAGTAGGATATAGTAAAATTTCGAATTGTGTTGTTTAAAAACACTTTTCTGGTTTGTTTAACGTTTTGGATTAATTAGCTTTTTTGAAGTAGTTTCCCGATCACCCGAAAAAAAAAAATAATAATAATAATCTTTATTTCGGATAAGCAGCATCCATATGGGTTAGTAAACAATAGAAAAAAACTTATACCTATATTAGTACACTTACAAAGCTATCTATTTGGAAACCAAGTGGTTGTTCAAAAAGCATCTTTGAACAACAACACCTAACAAGGGACAATCATATCTCTCCGCTATGATCTTCAGGATGGAGTTGGAGCTATTCCGCACTCTGCAGAGCAAAGAAGCAGACTTCTGCCTGACGATGGCTTGGAAGCCATCGACGTGTGCTTCTGCAAACATACTTGATGCACTGCAGAAACGGGGCAGCCCCATAACATAATGCTCAGTACGCATGCGTGGATTTTCACGGTCGTAATTGAGTTACGAAACCCTAATTTAAATTATAATCCACTTTAAAATTAAAGCAATGGTATTACCGAAATGAGATAGATTCGTTGCCAAGCTTGTAATTTTCATTTTCCAATATTCATTCAAATACCAATAGAAAAGTGACTTTATTTTTGGGCAGTAAAGTCAAAATTTTGATAACGTATTTTAGCAATAAGCTGCCCGTTAAATTAGTTTGGGTTCACAATTTTGAGCTTTAAATTTGGAGTTGTAAGATTTAAATTTCAGTGGAGTTACAGTTGTGGTTAAATCTAATAGATGTTTGTTAACTTTGCGGTTTGGTTCGAATGATAAAATTCACTTGGTTTTAAACATGTATTTTGATTATTAGAATTCACATTTAGTATTTTAAGTGTGCACATTTTGAATATTATTTTAGACAAGGGATTATTTTACTTGGTAAAGAGATAAAGAGCTGAACTGCGAGTTTCACATACAGGCACTTGGAAAAAAATTCTCAGGTTGATACATATTATAGATATAATTACATTTGAAACAGTCGATTCGTAAATAAGTATCATGGAGATCAACAATATTATAATTCCTTCTCTTTATGGATTAGGAATTCCGAAAAGTAGCGTAGATAATTATTGGCTGGTGTTATTGTTGTGGTTAGTTTTCTGTTCGAATTAAGGCCAATCCGAAACTAGTCGAGTAATCTGTACGAAAAACTCGTGAGTATCTTGATAAAATTGCCTTCACATAGAATACGCCTGATTTTTTTTTTATAAGTACTGATCAACTTGACATATAGAACCCAATGATAAAGATACGGTTAAAGAATTTTTTCCTTCTCAAAAGCTAAACACAAACCACTAGCAGAGAAAAATACAATAATTAACAATTTTTAAATATCTTTTAATCATCCCAAAAATGAGGAACGACAATCTAATCTCTCTCACATCTCTCAAAATACTATTCATAAAAGTCCATTTACCTATTCCCCTAAACCTACACAAGCAGTTTTAACGAACCGTGTTTGTAAAAACCGGTATTATTGGAAACCGATTGGAAGCCGACTAACAAGCATAGCTTTATTCCCGCCATTTTAACCGTTAATACGGATATAGGGTGTACACGTGCAAAAGTAGAATCGCATATAAAAGTTCATTAGGTGAACTAATGGAGTCGAACTAACGCTGTTGTGAAAGAGACGATGTACGTTTTAATGTGTTTTCTCGTTTAAAGCATAAAGCAAGCATTCATCAGCATCGGCCTAGCCTTTTCCCAACTATGTTGGGGTTGGCTACCAGTCCAACCGGTTTCAGCTAAGTACCAGTGTTTTACAAGGAGCGACTGCCTATCTGACCTCCTCAACCCAGTTACCTGGGCAACACGATACCCCTTGGTTAGAGTGGCTGTCAAACTTTTTTCAGCTTCTGACTATCTGTAACGACTGTCAAAGATGTAGGAATAACAGCCGCGACCCACAATTTAACGTGCCTTCCGAAACACGGAGGAATTCGTTATGACAAGGATGGTCACCCATCCACGGACCAACCGCGTCAAGCATAGGTTAACCTGTGATTGAATCACTTATGTGGTTATAGCTTAGCCACGAGCTCCTCATAAAGCAAGCATTCATGATCACACAAATGTTTGTCCTACACAGACTCAGGCCCCACGACACGTCGCGCACAATAGGTTTGGCCTGGTGAAATCAACCTGGCTATACGTGCAGTCGACTCAGATTCAGTATACCTACTAAAATACCCCTTTTACTTTCATGATTTTAATCTACATTTAGAATTGGAATGCCAATATATTTTTTGTTTCTTTTATTAAATCCGAGTGTCTTTGAAATGGGAACGCCTGACGTTATTGAACGAACAGTAACTAGCTGGAGAGAAATAAAGCTAAATTGTTTATAGTATCGATGTAATGAGTTCGGATACCTGCTTGTGTGCTATTAGCGAGCTTAATGTCCTATTAAGATCGTACTTAAGCCCGTGTTACACTTAATGATTATCACAAGGACGTTTTAGTAGTTTCGATTTTAGTTCAGTGGCTCTTAATAATAGAGTCGACTCCCATTGTGAAATTCGCAAGATGAAATAAGCTTTCATGCGAATTAAATTTTTTAGAAAGTGGCAATCACATTTCGCAACCGAAATATACAAAATGAAATTACTTTAAAATCTATGAATGTGTATTTATCTACATCACAACGATCTCCTGAAAAGGTAGGTAGTGCCCGTGCGCTTCGCTGGGCTCGTCTTGGCGGGGGCACTACCGTGCTCAAATCACTTCCACTCTTTTCCAACTCAAAATTATTACGTACAGTTTTTGCTGAGCCAACAAAATGTAATAAAAACACAAACATATATTTCACTCAGCGTAATAGGTACAAAAAGATTTACCAAAATTCGTAATGAAAACGCCGAAAGCCGGATTTGTTTCAATGAAAACGTACCTGTGTTTTAGGACGGATTTTCTTTCATACATTAATTCAGAGCAAAAAAATGGCAGGAAAATCTAATGTTGTTTGAGGTTTCAACTGTCCAACTATGAAAGAAAGATAAATTAAATATGGAACGTTTAAAAAAGTCGTTTCTTTTTAAAAAAAGTGTGAAAAGCTTCCAAATTGATAGCCATGTTCTCATACCAAAATAACAAATAAAAACATACAAGAACGCCGCCGTATTTATATACAACATTTTTAAATTTAGATTACAGAAAATCGAATTTTAACAGCAACCAAAAAGGTTAAATAAAAATAGAAACCTTTTTATAAAACGATTTCGTTTTTTAAAACGTTCCGTCGAAGTTTATTCTGGAAAACAATTTATTGAAATGAAATGGAAAACGGTATTTCTTTTGTTTTTAGACTGGAGTTTGATCTAACTTGGGCGGTGTGGCTTGAACAAATTAACCGGAGTTATTGCGTGTACACAATCTGTTTGTGGAAAACTTGTTATTCGTGGGTTCGGTGTTGTTGTCAAGTGCCCTGGGACGCGGATGTAGTCATGTATACAGATATTTTTGTTCCATTTTGCGTAAATTTTGGAGTGCAATTTTTGTTTCACAGTTTCTGTGATAGTAACGTTACTTGGTCCTTTTTTAACAAAAACGTGCCACCGACTTCAAATAAGAACTACCGGGTTAAAACTTGATGAATGGGATTTTTATGGGATGGAAGTGACAGCCATTTGCCGATAAATAAGGAAACTACAAAATCGCTTCATTCAGTCCAAACATATGAATGTGTATGAAACAGAACAAAAATGGCATTTTTCTTAGTTAGTGCAACGTTTGAAAGTTCGAAAATTAAAGCAATGTGAATGAGACTAGCAAAATGAATTCCTCGATGAAACTGCGGTTAACTCGACAAAAAACATCGAAACGACATTTCGACAGCGTTGACGTGGATTATTTCGCCATGTTTGTTTTGTCTATGCTAACAGTTTTGATTATTTAAAAATACGTTATTTTTCATGAAATCTCGTTTTATTATTTGGCACATAGTCTTTTTTGGCGAAGTTATTAAGTTTGTAATGTACGTATTTTTCCTGGAAAATATTTATGGAATTTCTCTAGTTGTCGAAAAGCCAGGAGGTATTACAAACTGTTTACTTTAGAGACCCCAGAAACACTATGTAAAGACTACGATAACCGGTAGTCGTAAATAAACATTTTCAATATTATACAACACATATAGTACATTCTGGACTCCTATAGACTGTTATTGGAACCACTTGAGCCCGCTCATATCAGACCACCGAAACAGCTGAAATACATCATCGGCCTAGCCTTTTCCCAACTATGTTGGGGTCGGCTTCCAGTCTAACCGGATTCAGCTAAGTACCAGTGCTTTACAAGGATTGTAATACGTTATAAGATAAAACCAAATATTACTTTATAACACAAAACATTTAGACTACAGTATCGTGCCTGAAGGACATTTACAAAACTACATTAACTTGTCCCAACGAGCACTCACAGAGCTTCCCTTTTAACCGTTAACGAGTTCCGACCAGATAGGACAACGGTCCCACTTCAACTGTTCCGGTTTTTCTCGTGACTTTATAAGATAATATTAAAAAGTAGTTTTCCTAAGTATTTGCAGATGTTTCTGCTACCAAAATGTTATGATTATAATTCATTGATTTCTTAAATTGCATAGAAGAAACCACTGAACGGATTTAGACGAAACTTGGTAGACAGAGTCTATAACCAGGATTAACATAAAGGATAGATTTTATGATCCCGTGGAATTATTTTTGATTTGTAGTGAGCGGGTGGGCCTCTATTATTGTCATATCAAGTACAAGTAATATACAAGTCAAATAACAATTTGTAATAACCTTTCTAATGCTTTTGACACCTAATTAAGGTAATTGAACAAATGAATTAACGTTGAGTGAAAAATCGTTCATTCATTAAGAGAAAAACCCATTCGATTTCTTTAACGTGCTAAATGTAAGTAGCAATCAGCTAATGAGGTGTGTCCAGAGATTCAATAGTTGGCCGACAGTAGAGTAAGAATTTAGAAAGATACGAAGAAATGTCTAGAAAATGTTATGTATTTTTTTATGTTTTTTAAGTGACTTCGACCGTACAATTTTTCGAAAAGATACCTTAGAAGATGGAGAAAAAAGAATGGGAAAACACATTTTTTTTGGGGGTTTTGCGTCCAAAGTGTAAAACCAGAACAATATTTCTTATACTATGCTCTCTATCCGTCCGTCTGTTAACAGGTTATGTCTCATAATGCGAGATAAATAGACAGTAGAAATGTAAAGCAGCAGCTACAGCAGTCTAGCTATTACGGTTCATAAGTTCCAGAAGAATATCGAATGCCAGATAGAGGCGACAAGTCCGGACGGTAGGACAGCGCGGTATCCTCGGTACTGTACCTTTTAGTACACACACACAAACACAAACACATTATTTCCAACTGCTGTCTTGAAGAAGTATCCTTATTTTTTATACAGAGTATCACCTAACTCCATACCAAATCTCATCAAAATTGACCAAGCCGTTTAGACATAAACAGCTAACAAACATACCTATTCACAATCTGCTCTTTCATAATGTTAGTCTTTGTTATTCCGCACCTCATTAAAACCTTTTTACTCCCTTTACCTTGAAAGTAAATGATATCAAATTGAAGCTCATAATCTCCACGTTGAGATTTTAATTAGTTTAGCCTTATAAGGGTGTTAATGCGTGAACATTTAAAGTGCTTGGTTTTGTCGCCTGGAAAAGCGGTTGCGTAAATAAGGTATGGTCAAGGCATTTGGAACCTTACCTCCATCAATTTTGAGTCTATTTTTGTAATTACTTCTTGTTTCTTGCAGTGCAGATGTGATGGTTTAATATTTGAGCTTCGTTTTAGCTGCAAGGTTAATTGTAATTAGCTTAGGCGTGCTGGCGTAGCAAGGATTTTTTCGCTTTATTTTTGAAGTTAAGTTTATAATCTAGGTGACATTAATTTTTACTCAGTTAAAACATACAACAAAAAATATTTAATACAACCTAGAGAAAATAAAAACATACATTCGTGTTCAATCCTAAACAATGATAAATAATTACTCCATTTTTTAAATTGAAGTTAAACGTCAAAATAAAAGCAATAAAAACAAATGCAATTCGATAAACCCTTGTTCATAAATGCTCTGAATAATAACGAAAAAGATACGAACGATTGAATTCGCAACGGTATCGGAGAATCAAATTTTAAATTTATATTTACATTAATTTTAAAATGATCGTTCGCGATTAAACAGCGTCCACGAGCGCTGCTCGCTCAATTACACACAGATATTTGAGTGTGTTTAATTGTACATGTTCTCTTTTTAAATGAAATGTATTTTGAATTATGGAATAGAATTGTGCATGTGTGTTCCTTGGGTAAGTGTGACAATCTGCTTATGTTTCAAATCGAATCGAATTAATTAGTTTGTGTTTTGTGTATGAGTGTATTTAAGGGCATGAGTGTGTTTTTGAAATATGATTTGAATGTCTTAGTGTCTAGTGTGTTTTTCTTTTAATGTGAAGCATTAAAAGCGTTTAGAAATGACATGGACCGGCCAAGATAATAAGGACATTATAGCAAAATCCATAGACAATAAAGGAAAAGTATTTAACGAATTTGTCTTTAAACCTCAAAAACCTTATAATATTTGTTTTCACTACTAGTGAGCTGAGCTATGTTTATATAACAGTTCTTAGCTTCTAAAACGTTTAAAATTCCGTGAAAAACCTAGTAGGATTTAGAGTACCTAGAGTCACTTCTGAAACATTCTAAAAGTGCCTGGAAAACGGCCTACTTCAAATAAAAACTTTTGATTTTGTTAGCAGATCTTGTTTTTGTATTATCATCTTTTAAGTAGTGGGCACTTTTCAGTGTAGCGATTTCCATTGGATATTTCTCAATTTCGAGTTGAACAGAGTTCCCGATATAAATTTGTAATTAGTTAAAAATAACTTTCAGTAATAATACTAAACGAACTGAAAGCCTAGTTAACAGCGAGGGTCTCTTCAAAAAGTAACTCAACACAGTTGTAATAAAAGTCATTTTTAAGTGGCAAAACATCGTTACGCTTTTACGGTAAAAGGGCAATAGGCTGGAATCTGAAATAGGTAATAAAATAACCGTTACCAAGTTCATACAAACGAATGGAAACGTATTTATGCTGTACAATGCATTATGAATGTCGTGGTTTTCTTGTAACATACATGAATTTTTAATCTATGAGATGCAGGTTCGATCTTAGCCCAGGCAAAGTATAAGGGAACCTGGATTAGAAATATTGGTAGGAGAAATCGCGATCCCTGAGGGATCAGTACAAATAAGTTACAGAAAAAAATTAAGGAAATAAACCATTTGTGTAAATTTTAATTGTCTAGCTGTTATGTTATTTGAGGTACAATCTGGAGAAAGACGTGCGAGATTCTCTCAACCATATTAAAACGTTCAATTTTGCCCATTTGATAGGTAACCCTAAAATATATGATTGTATCAACAATTTTTGATAGAATCATATTGTTTTTGGTTTATCAAATAATACCTTGATATTGCAGTAACAAAAATAAACAACAAGATCAGTGAGAACTTCAACTGCCCAGTTATCACGGTTCGTGAAATACAGCCTGTTGACAGATGGACAGACAGATAGATGGACAGACAGCAGGGCCGGTACAGTCATAAATTTGATGTTTGTTTTTCCCACATTTTGATACTCTCACTTTTCTTGCTCGTTTGTTTGTTTGTCGTTCCGCTTGGATTTTTGCAACTCAATTTTGAGGCACTACCCGATAAGTTAGTAGGCTGAAATTTTCAAGGTAGCTTCAAAACCGACGTTAATACAATTTAGAACTAAAAAGACGGTTGAACCGATTTGGATAAAATTTTAATAGAGTAAATGTTTTAAATCTATTAATTACTAGCTGACCCAGCAAACGTTGTTTTGCCTAATAAATTATTTCTAGTTGTATGTATTTTTAGTGCCAAATTATAAAAAAAATCGTCCTAAAAATAAAATACTTTTTTTTAGTGTGAGCAACCCTTATCACTTAGGGGTATGAAAGATGTTGTTCTATTCTCAGACCTACTGAATACGTATATAAAATTTGGTAAAAATCGGTCGAACCGTTTCGGAGGAGTACGGTAACTAACATCGTGACACGGGAATTTTATATATTAGAAGATTATTCTTGTCTAGTCTATGTCGGAAGTCTGACTCCCACTTGACTGCTAGGTTTTTTCTCTCGTAACACTCTTTCCTCAAAGTCCTACATTATTATACTCTCAAGAAACGTAACCAGTTTACATGAACTAAAGAGCTTAGTAAATAGGCGAATAGCTACATAAACTAGTTGCTATGGTTCCTCTCGAGGCCTCTGCTAACTTAATTTGCCCCAATATCTAAGTATAGAACGGTAAGTAAACAGTACACAGTAGGCCTAGTACGTTGCGAAAGCGAGACAGCGCTATATACGATGTAGATTGGCGTCACTTTCCCACAACTGCTATAATGTTTGATTAAGATTTTGTGGTAGGCTTTGGCTTTTAGATAAGGGTTTGAATGTAGGTTGTGAGTTATTTTAGAATCTAAGGATGTTATCATTAGTAGGGGTAAAGGAATGCTTGTCGGAAGCCATGGTTTAAAAGACCTTCAAACGGGTTTCCAACAAACACTCGAGGTTTGGGTCATCCATTTTGAGTTTATCCGACGATTATCCAAAATATTACTGTAAGCAACACTATGTTTATCACAGGCACATTTCGATTAACTTTAAAAGACTCAAACACATTGTGAGAAACACACAGTGAAAATAGACAATCATGGGTAATATGTCAAGTTAAGTATACTTTATAATCCTTTAAGTATCGATCAACAATCATCAACGGCTTGGAATCTGACGTCAGGAGACCATACCTACGCAAAGAAAAAGATCCAACAACATTAATTTAAATATACAAGACGCAATTATAATAAAAAATATCAACGTCAAAATGTTAGCTCATCCAAAAATCTATCTTCAGCTACCTCAAAGGGTGAATTTATTATTTCAAAGAGTCATTTCAAGGTCGTCTCGAGGCGACAAGTACAGGTTCTTGACAGATAAGAAGGAACTCTTGAAATTGTCGCCGACAACGACAAAGCTACTACGATAAACTTTTGTGGTAACACTTTAGTCGTTGTGCGAAAGAGATACCGTGCTACACTGTCTAGTGCGCCATCTCGCTTCACAACTCTAACAGTGCCAGTTTCATAGATGGTGGTGGAAAAGGAAACCTTTTAAACTTGAAAGAAACGTCGCATAATGAATTTCTTGGATATTTTGTCGCTTAACTCTCTTAGAAGTTTCACGAAGACGTTTTCTTTACTTAGATGTCCTGTCAGTAACACGGTGTAATGAGAAACTACAATTAAAACCTCATTTAAAGACCTGTCTTTGTAAACGTTTTTGTAACGTATTAAAATGATCGTTCGAGATATAAAGTTTAAAAATGATCGCTATGCTTTTTTTTTCTTTGTAAGTATAAAAATTTGCTTCCTACATCGAGGTCACTATTGTTACATACTCTGGAGTTCTGTAGTGTAAAGGTAAAATGGAAGCGAGATAGCTTGGCGATTTTTTTACTATATTATTACTGCTATAACAACAAATACTAAAAATAAAGATCAAGTCAAACAGCCGTTGCTTTGTCACCCCACCGATTTGTTTATCTTCAGCCTATTTTTACGAAAACCTCTATGTCCGACTTGGCGATATACCTTATGTTTAATAAACTATGGGTTATTAAAAAAGGTCACAAAAGGGTGAGTATAAACATTCACATTAGTGACGCAATTAAGCTATGACTGCGCATTTTTTAAATTCATTTATATCATTTTCATACCCGTTACTTGAGCTGTTTGTTTACCTTATATGCCTTACATGAAAATCATCCAACCAGACCTTTTAATATATCTTCAAAACTCATATAAAACAGGATCTATTTCAAGCACAAAACGTTATTTCGCGTGCTTATGAAAGTTTAAATTAATCTTTGAGACTTAGAAAACTTTGTGTTCAGCTCGTGTTAGTAGCAAAAATAACTTTAAACTTTGTATGAAATGTGAGTCGACTTAGGAATATGTGTGGAAGATTTTGCTTTAAAACCTAGAGCAAAAATCTTAGTTAAAATTTGAATGTAGAGTTTATTAATTAGGTTTAACTCGACAAAGAAGGACAACAATGATTACCACGCTGTCTCGTGGGTTGAATAATTTCGATTCAATTTTACTTTTGAAAACCAAGTTTCATCAGAATAGGTTTTTTTTTTCGATTTTAAACATCAAATCTCATTCCGCTTTGGCTGTCAGATTTTTACTGACTGAAACCTACCCCATCTCTCTTATTCACCTTTCGTATACTGGAGCCACGGTATTTAATTGTTTACCTGTCAAGATGCAGACCTACCTTGACGCAGGCAACTTACCATTGTGATTTTTTCTACGCCAAACGATTAAGGCAAACATCGTGAGAGAAATCAAATAGAAAAAAAGGCATATTCATTACATAACTACGTAGAACTATTTACTAAGCAAGCGAAGCCACGAGCATATCCAGTATTCAATAATCTCATCCAAAGCAGTTTTATTTATGAGGCGAATAACACGGAAACGCTTTCAGTAAGGCAATAAAATATCCGAGTCGTTTCCGCATACAATGTATAATTTTGATTCATCTGAATAATGAAGTAGGTACTATTGTGGAATTAAATGAGAACTGGATACAAAAATACTTTTAAAACAGTTCGGAAATAGGACTAAGGAACACGTGAAGTGAACGAAATATCAGCTTTGTAAAACGAAAGACTGGAAAGGTGGACAACCAGATAACATAATTCCGGCTTATATACGTCTCACTGCTGGGCAAAAACGTATACCCGTCGAGGAAAGGGTTGAGCATTGATCACCACGCTAGCTCACTGCGGCTGGGCGATTTCAGATTCCAATATTTGGGATCCAGGTTTCTACGTGGTGTTTCGTTTTCACCATTTGTCAGTAGTGTCTTAGAGAACACTCAAGGAAAGACATAAACTTTCAAAATGCAACGTACTTTGTCTGCATTGGGTTCGAATCTGCAGATCCTGCGTACACAACCATGGATAAAACCACCAGGCCACCACGTAAGTAGTTAAACTTAATAATGTGAATAAATAATTACAGGTGTTATAATCACAATAAAGGGTCTTACTCTACTTATAGCATAAGCTGTTAAAATGTTTGTTCATTAGAAATCCGAGTATCATGATATTTTAGGAGTTTTGCTCACCCAAGCCCTTTATATTCGTGGATGACCGCTTTTGAAATCCGATACATATTTTATTGGGGAATAATATTTCGTTTCTATTTTTGCTCCGAAAAGGTGTGGAAAAGTATCAGGTGAAATGTTTATTCCTATGAGAAATGAGTTTTCTTTAGTTTTTTCGTGAGTTCGTAAGTCAAAGATATTTTTACTAGACATATGTCTTTTTGATATTATAACACTCAATATTTGTATTTTGCGTACAGCAGTATATTATAATGTACTTATGCCTCTCATGAGTGTATGTGGTATGTATTCCGTACCGTTATAAACGGAACCCTATGGCTATGGTTGTATGTTCGTCTGTCACTAGGCTCGTAAAATATTTGTACGTCCAATGGTTGTTGCGAATTTGACTCGCACTTGAGATGTTTTCTCTAATGTAAAATGATTTTATTATTAAACTCGCAATTCTAGTGTCATTTGATAACCTAAATGAAAAGAAACTAAAATAAAGCACTTCGCTATATTGAAGTTAATGGAAAAGGCTTAAATAAAATGCTATCTTGGAAACATTAAAAGCATTCTTTAATGTTATTTCAATTTCAATTTATACGCAAATTGATATTGAAATTACAAATGGAATTCAGTTGCAATTAACTATATAAAACAAATTTAAAATGCGATGCCCCAATATTTTAAGAACTGGTATTCATTTTCGAAAATATACAAGTGATATAATATTTTAACTTTGAATCGCTTATATATCGATTAACGCGGCAAAAAGCTGCCTGAGTTCTTTTTCGGGCTTTTCGAGCTCTCCAGTCAAAATTTCATCGAAATAGATTTATCTATTTAGGAGTTAAAGTACAAAACTATGTAGTATTTTTGGCGGCGAAATCGCGAGTCGGTGAAAATTTACATAAAAATATTTTTCGGTATTATATTTTGTTTTAAGTCTTAGGCTTATGAATTTTTATAAAACCTCCTTGATATTTAAAACACACTTTTACCCTTTTTAGATTTGTGTAGGTAGAATGAGCAATGTGTAAATTGCTTAATGTAAATATAAAACATTTTCTTTGAACTTTCAATGAATAAATATGTCTGTATGTATAAATATAAAATGACAAGGTTATATTATATTTTCAAAGAAATGTCAAAGAGGTTATTTTTTTGATCAAGGTTATTTTAATTGCTATTTGTTAGAGTTTCTTTTAACTAATCCTTCTAAAAAATACGTTGAAGTCTTCTTAAAGTCTTACCCTTTTATATAAAGCTATATAGACTACTAGCTGTTGCCCGCGACTTCGTCCGCGTGGTTAGAAGATATAAGATAGGAATTTTTGGACGGAAGCCCTCGAAGATGAATAATTTTCCCTGCTTTTTTCCACAGTTTTCATTGTATCTTCGCTATTATTAGTCGCAGTGCGATGGTATGTAGCCTAAAACCTTCCGCGATAAATGGTCTATTCAACACAAAAAGAATTTTTCAATTTGGACCAGTAGTTCCTGAGACTAGCGCGTTCAAACAAACAAACAAACAAACTCTTCAGTTTTATATATTAGTATATAGATATAAAATATAAAATATAAATAAATAGTAGTGTTAGAAAAAAAACAAGTATGGTTGTTTTGATTGCAGCTAGATGATCAACACAAAATTATATGCTATTCACGGAGAACCGAATACCACACAGCACACAATAACGTGTCCCCGATTATAAGAAGCGTTTTTGTTTGGGTGTCTTTCATTTGACTTAAATGTTTGTGTAATCTTTTAATTATTATTAAAGACATATTAAGTGTATTTAACTGAGATGGGTGCGGTAATTGTAATTCCAAAATTAAATTTCCATCAAATTGCCACGTCTAACAATTCACACGTAAGAAAGTTCTCGGATCTAATTTATCAAGAAGATTGTAACATCTTTTTCCCCTTTATAACTTTACGTACAACTTAAACTTGGTTACTTTCATTATACGAAACGGGCCGACATTTTCGCAAATTCGCAAAGTTTTCCTAACGGCCCCAAAGTAAGTTCAGCACATTTAGAAACCTGTTATTCTAGATCCAGTATTATTGCCTGTACTACTTTTAAAGGAAGACTACCTATTATTGCCGTAAAAGGGAGATGGAGTAATACTGCTCGTAGTTGCGCCTTGCTTCTATAATATTATACTTGTTTTAAGAATTCGTACTAGCCACAGTAAGTGAAAATTACTCTGTCTGTATGTCTGGGACGGTTTAAGTGCTGAACCGATTCAAGGCAGGCATAGTGATACATACACACTTACGGAAAATGCTTGATGTGGATACTTATTGCTTAATAATTTCTAAATCATACAGGTGATAATAAACGCCAGTAGCAAATATTTTTTTAGGCCCGCGGAGTCCAGCACCAACTATATTTGTTGGACTACCTGTAGCCCGCTACAAATTGAAAATGATTATTTATTTATTTACAAAGAAAGGAACATAATACCACTTATACTTTGCTTAAAAAATTACATTTTAAAACTTACTCTTATACTATCTACAAACAAGATTAGTAAAAAAGACACAGTGATCTAACTAATTATTTCATCCATTATTCATCTCACAAAACTTCAAACATTCCAACATAAAAATCGCCTAGCACTCGATTCCCTCGCAAACACGTCGCACTCTGTTATGGAATCAAGGAAACGGTTTAACAATTTCAAAATTCGTGGAACTGGCGAAATAGCTCTACTTACAGTAATGAAAATCGGGACGGACGGATAAAAGGGGCGGATGATGGAAACGGGATAAAAATGTCTATCCTATGTGTTAATCCTGGCAATAAACTATCTGTGTAACATTGTTCGTCTAAATCCGTTCAGTGGTTTATGCGTTGAACGGAAACCAACGTCCATATATACAAACATTCGACAACTTTAACAATTTTTTTTTTAATATTAGTAGCATTAGTCCTAAAATATTCCTTTGTCATCAATTTACCTAAACCTACTTGGACTTATCTTAACATTTCGAAAAGAGAAAGGTAAAGGAAAATAATCAAAGTTAGCTTAGGCCTGATTTTGAGGGTTCCAACTGAATACCTTTTGATAACCCCGATATTGGAATATTTTTATTTGCCTTTCTTATCCCAGTAACAGTATCTGAACGTAAGCAACATTACCTACATTTCAATCTCGAAATAATAATCTAAAGCTAACTTTTAGTAGTACTTACTTAAGGTAAGTTTATTACTTTTAATATAAAAATAGTTTTGTTTCCATCCAAAAATAAGACTACACAATAAAATGTATGTTAGCATATTGTTAGTGATTATTTAATAATTAAAAATTTGAAAACGGTTTACTCGCGTATTTATCGAAATCGCCAGACTGGTTAACTTGCCAAATTCAAATTTAGAAGTATTTAAAGTTCAGATATTTTTACCGTTGTAAATCGTAGGTCCAGTACCTACGATTAAACAACTATACCGTAATTTTAAGTTGAGTGTAGGGTTAAAGTAAATTTCGGCCAGTTGGACCTCTACATGATTAAGATGGCAGATAGGGGCTGGATTCTAAAATGTATGTCATGAGCCGTGATAACTACACAGTTGATGTGTTATTTTTGTCTCAATAACAAAATATGATGAAAATAAATAAATGCGGACAACATCACATACATTGTTCTGAACCCAAAGTAAGTTGCTAAAGCACTTGTGTAATGGAATTCAGATACAAAGAAGGTACCACAAACACCCAGACCCGAGACAATGTAGAAATGTGAATTTTTACATTGAACCGACCGGGGATCGAACCCGGGACCTCAGAGCTAGCGACACCTTGACACCGGTGCGTACACCACTCGACCACGGAGGTCGTCAAGAAATAAAAATCAAGGTTGGACAACTCTTCGTACGGTCATAGATTCGATGTGTGACCAATTGTTGCACGTTAGTTTTTCTTTACCTCATTTTATTGTGATGTATTTACTTTTTTATCCACTAAAATTTTCAGTAAAGGATTAAGTAAAATCACTCAAAACTAAGATTAAAATTTAATATGTTTACTTACTTTTAAAATTCAATAAAGTCTTTGAAACGAACTTAGATAATCTTTTGATAAAAGCATTTTGTAAGAGCTAGCAGAGCATTCGTTTAATTTTAAAGTGCTCATGAAATGAAAGCTCAAATTCGACTAACGAACTTATTTTAAGTGCTAAAATGTCTGACTATCGGGGTATCGTATTGACCAGGTAACTGGGTTGAGGAGGTCAGATAGGCAGTCGCTCCTTGCTAAGCACTCGTACTTACTCCAACCGGTAAGACTGGAAGCCGACCACAACAGAGCTGGGAAATAGCTAGAATGACGATGGTTCTGAATGGTCTAGATCTAAGACCATAGCTTGAAGTCAGACTGCTGCAAATGTGGAGTGAGAAGTCGCTCTACGCAGTGTAGTGCTCTGTCCTGCTTCCTCACGGCAACAGGGTGTAACTGCTACCTACTTAAGAAGTTTTGTCAGGCTGATTGGAGTTTTCTCGTAACGATTAGCTAATTTAAACTGAACTCATTGATCCTTAGTACTTTTTCATTGCTTTAAAATTAAATCAATATCTGTACGTGTGCATTGTTTTTGTCTGCATGTAGCATTATCTACCTTTATGCTTCTCATAATCAGAAAGATACATAAAAAATATTAGTAGGATATTTTTGCTATGGACTTGTTTTTTCAAAAGCATTTATTCTGTGTCGTTTTTTTTGTTACATAAGTAATAGGCTGCAAATCGGCCTGCGTATCACCTAGTATCAAGCAATCCCCGCTGCCCATGGACCGCCAGAAAACCAGAGTCATCGCTAATACATTGCCTGCTTTTAATTATGTGTCTATAAATATATACAGCTCTATAAATATATATATGACTTATCCAAACTCTGACACCAGCTTTTAAATCAACTATACGGTAAAAAGACGACAGATGTTTATAATCAGCCAATACCTCTTAAGTATCCGAACTTATTGAAGAGCAATCGTACGAAATTACTTCATATTAGATTTACCCACTTAGCTTTGACAAATATACGTAATCACATTATCCTTTATGTATTTCAGTTAAGGAATGTTTGGATCTAATCCCAAAGGATCTGAAGTTGTCTCTTTGATCTTTTTTTTTCGGTATCACAAGTTGGTTTACATTATTCAAGTGACCGTACCGCGGTCGCAGGATTTCTATTCTAATATTTTACTGCTTCGTGCTCTTAAAGAATTGGTTTGTTTCTCGGAACTTAATTACCCAATTGTCCGACGATTTATGTTACTTGCTACGGACCAATATATAGACCCCTCGAATACCAAGAGCGAGAGTAGCTATTGTGATTGGTGACGATGACTGCTGTACCCAAAGTATCACATCTGCTCTTGAGAGGATATTTACCCTTTTGTTTTTTTTTTAGGCGGGGGAATCCTCATGGACACCCACTCCCTCGGGGGAGGAAATGAGTAGTGTCAGACTTTTACTGACTAAATCTGAACCGCCGTGCTACGTCATCCGCGTTTTTGTGTCGGTGTATGCGTTGCAATCCTTCATACACAGGACCTTTACCCTGCCAATAATACTGCAATTGGTACATTATCGTCACAAAAAGAAAAGTAATCGGTAAAATCAATACAATATACATATACAATATTATAAACGCGAAATTTTGTATTTATATGTTTGTTCCTCTTTCACGCAAAAACCACTGAACGATTAAGATGAAACTTGGTTCACAGATAGTTTATAATCAGGATTGCACGGATAGCCGAGTGGTTGAGGTCATCACGCCAAAACCCACTTTAAGCGACGTGTCGCGGGTTCAATCTCCGCGTAGGACAAGCATTTGTGCGATCCACGCATGATTGTTCTGAGTCTGGATGTCTTTGTGCATGTGAATTGTATGTTTGTGAAACCCCCCGCGATACAAGGATTAAATTCCTTAGTGAGGCAGTCGTTTATTTAAAAAAAGAATAGAAAAAGATTAACACACATAGTAGTAGTTTTTATCCCGATTTTATATTGACGTGGGATCGTTTTCGATTTTAGCAACCGAGTCCGCGGGCAACGTCTAGTATTCTTTAAACAGTAACCATACTATGAGCTCTTAAGGAAGAACTTTTGCTCTCGTCGAAGCGAGACAGCACTCTTCTATACTAATATATAAAGCTGAAGAGTTTGTTTGTTTGAACGCGCTCATCTCAGAAACTACTGGTTCAAATTGTCTTCATTGTGTCATCTTTTTTATGTTGAATAGACTGTTCATCTATGAAGGTTTTAGGCTATATACCATAACGTAATAAAATGTGGAAAAAAGAAAGAAAAGAAGAAGTTCAAAAAATCCTAACTTATATCTTCTAACCACGCGGACGAAGTCGCGGACAACAGCTAGTTACTATATATATCGCCGTCTCGTTTCAATAACTATCCTGTTTCAGCGCTCTCCATAATGGCACTTGTTTGGCACCCGTCGATAACATGTCGTTCACAATTACAATAAATAAAGTTAATCGCATAAATCTGCGTCAATAGAATGGGTGCGTAATGGCGTGCAAAATACATTCATTACATCGTTCAATTGAATTATGGGGACAGAAAATAGATACAGACGGCAAAAAATGTTTGTGATATAATTAAGTATAATAATACTAGGGTTATTAGCAAAGAAAATGGCTAAATAGCCCGAATTCACAGACAAAAATCAAAACCCTTTTTTAAAGTTAACTTTTAGACTTAAGTTCACACACACCGTTCAAAAGCACTAAGTAATGACTATTTACAATATTTTCTTTGATAATACGTTTTGTCTTTTTCGAAATACGTCACGGAAAAAAAGCATATTTCACTGTTTGTTTACCTTTATGATACTGCGTGATAGTTCAAAAGCTTTAATAGAATCAATACACGGAAACCCAGGTTATGGAGGCCTCATCAAACGATTAAGTGCACATACATTATCATGATTACATGAAGCGTGTGCTGTGTTAAGGTTAATTCACACATAACAAGCAAGCAGAGTAAACTCACAATTTCAGAATAGCGTCAAATATTTTTCGTACATCACTGACACTGACAATTGGGAATGCGGTTTATTTATAAATGCATTCCCAACTGTCAGTGTCGCCTGCCCCTTTAGATAGGATTTTATGCAAAAATGTCTTTTGAACGCATAGAGATGACAGGTCAAGGTCACGTGACTAATCGAAACGAATCCAAATTCCATACATTGGAGTATTTTTTTTGACGTAAAGTACTAGGGTAGAGCAGCTGACACGTAGGAATTGAATCACTGACGCGTCTCAGCAGCAATGATTCTGACGTGAGCCAATGTTGACGGATCTGACTTCGCTGTGTGTGTATGAAACTTTAGAGCTCTTGACCTATATCAAGGCCACTTAATTAATGGCAGATAATTAGACCTTAAATCTCCGTGTGCCAGGTAATTCATGTGTTATAATCAATCTCTGAATGTAGTGCGGGTAATTAGTCAAATTAACGTAATTGTTTCTATCAACACTGGGTGGGCCCATTGTCCAGTAATCTATCTAGTCTATCTATAACTGACTACACATATGGCCTGGTGTCTACATATTGCCAGTTAGATCTTCGCGCAGGAAAATAATTAAATTAATTAGAAGGCGTCATTGCTTGCTAAATTTTGTCCAAACGAGACAACGCTCTACACGTTTTAGAAAGACGTCTCTCTTTTGTCGTTCTTTTAGACGTGGTGCTAGCTGCCTTCAACTTTTAGATCACCGTTTGTATTTTTAATAAAGAAATGCCTTAAGATCCACGTTACGCCGACATCATTCTCGCGGCATTTCGTACGCGCAATATACGTGGGACTGTCAAATGACTGGCAGTATGTATGTTTATTGCTAAGCCACCAAAATGAACGTACATATCTGTCTAGCAATATTGTCGCAAAGGCTTATTCACCAAAGACGATAATATTTATCACGCAATGAAATCTTTTAAAAGAAATTAACAATATTTAATATCTTTAGATATCTTACTAAACGAGAGTGTTTGCTACCGGTAGTTATGGGTGTGCACGACTGTCCATTCTCGATTCTCTGACCAGCAAGTACTGATGGGACCTTTTAAAAATATATACTCTCTAAATTAAACTAAGACATTACTGACCAACGGTGGAGGAAAAATAACGAGGAATCCTCACATTAGAATCTAAAATTGCTTACCCACAGTGAGCTAGCGTGGTCGTGATCAATGCCCCTGAATAAAAGAGAAGAGGTATATGCCCAGAAGGGGGACGTACATACATATTATTATTACGTTGCTAAACGCTGTTTATACTAAAAGGCTTTGTGCACTTTGATTGCTTCGTATAAAGCTTTGTTTGTCAATTTCGCGAGTGTTGTAACCGCAGCGAACTCCGAAACTCCTCAAGTATAATGCAAGTACAAAGTTATTCGTGACGGCAATTTCGTCTCAATGTTTCACTTCCTTGGCAAAATTCGAAAGCCGTAGTCTTTTTAGACCAAATTAAATTCGGTTGTTGATTTTATATTGAAATCTTTGGCAGGATGGTATTTTAAGTATTAGGTATTTCTGATTGTAAACCTACTAAGAGTAGTCAGTATAATCTTTTCGCGGATTACATTAGCTTACCCTAAAAAGTGGTGAAGGTCTGATTGGCAGTCAGTCCATGTGAATCTCGGTACTCTGTTGAGTGAGGTAAGACAGTTAAACCGGTTTTACATACAATCTTCTTCTCAGGATAGTCTAAGAAATTTGGGAATTGTGTCTTGGGGGTTTCGCAAAAATTCAAGTCACATGCACAGACACACTCAGACTCAGGACAAGCATTCATGGATCACAAAATCGCTTGGATCGAACTCATGACTTTAACTTAAAAAGTGATGATACATTAAGTTACTTAAAAAATAAGTCATTTAATTTTATCTGTCTTGACCTAAATGGCTACATGGAAGTCAGCAATCATTTTACAACTTTCGACAACTGTATTTTCTCAAATTCTATTAACGGATTTTGTTTCCCCTCTTAAATACAGCGTTCGTACAAAAGCAAGCCAAGAATATATATTATCTTAGGTAGGTACATACCTAGACCAGTCCCCAGGTGATGGAATATAAATCAGTACGATGTTAAACTCTCCAACGCTGGAGTAATTACATTAGGGGCAGTCGACGGACTGCCTCCACCGAAGATTTTGCTTAATTTTCATTATTGTTCTTTTGTTCAAATAGTTTTTGCATTATGAAAGCTTATGGATACCTACGTGTCTATTTTCGATGGATCTGGCTCTGCGCGGCGACTTTTGTAAAACTTTTGTATGTGTCTAAAGAGATATTAGTAACATATTGATTGTGAAACATGATATAACGTTTCATTGAATGAGGGCGAATCAAGAATCACGAATCACGCACTGCATGCCTGCAGGCCAAAAACTTTGAAATAAATATACATAGCCTTCTTAGTCTAAACTTAAACCTCATTTGTAATGTGTTTTGAAAGGTTGCTAACTCTTAACTCTCTTTCTAAATGTTCGTGATGATACTAACCTGTCGGTTGCCTACTGATAATAAAGAAATGACAAAGAAAATTTCAAGTAAAAAGCGACAAAATAATGACATTCTAAGCTAATGTAATTAATAAATAAAGCTAATCTAAGAAAAAAATGTTCAGGAATTAAAACTTTTTGCATAAAATATCAAGTAAACGTGCACTAAGGGGTTTCCCTTTTGTCCGGTGGATAAAAGTTATCTCTGAAATTAAATATCGACTTTATTCCAGACCAACCTTAAAGGTTATAATCTACACTAGAAAGAGGTTTCAAATAAAAGAAAATTAAAATGGAAATGCTTCTCGGAATTCTAAAACAGCAGACAATTTGTTTTAGAGGCTTTGCCAGACTTTTCAAATGGATTTTTCTAGCAATCTTGCTTCTAGGAATTGCTTTTTATAGTTTTTTTTTTGTGTCTGCTCTGACAAATGTATTTGGAATGAGCGATGTTTCTCTTTTGGTCTTTTTTAAAAGGTTATTTTGTTCTTTATCTTTTCCTAGTTTCCGATTCGATAGAGGTAACAATTTACATGCATGTATGACAATGCAATATTATGATGGCATAGATTATATTCTGGTATCAGAAGATGGCAATTCAAGTCATGCAATGAAAAGACATCCACACTCATGTTTGCATTCCTTTCACAATCAAAAACTCGCACTAAACTCTAACTACGACAAAATAAATAATATTTCCATTCTTCTCAACATGACCATAGGCGTCATTTGCAATTTATATCAGACTCAAAGCTATGAATGTTCAAAGTTTCTTATATTTCCAATAAAACTTTATACGCGATACCGCTCACAGTCAGTTGTTCCAAAAAGTTTTATATCATTCAGACACCAGACAACAAAGTCCCTGATACCACGATACAATGATTTAGGAAAATCGACCTTAATGTTATGGACATAACGTATTTATCACTGCCAAAGGGCTTCCAGACGTAGCAATAATTTACGAAAATCAACTTTACTGGCTTAGGAATAACGTAGTTTTCTCTTAAAGTGTATCTCAACTTGTGCAGTCGACTCTACTATTTGGATTTATGGATAGCGCATATGTGTTAGACGAATGCTACTAATAATATTATATGTTCAGTAAAGATTTTCTTCAGGGCATTGACTGTGGTTCAATGACTTCGCTTTTTAGTTATCTAACAAACAAATAGACAAAAGATAAACAAATTTGAAAGAAAATCTTATGCTGGACAGAAATACATCATTAGTGATAATTTCAACAGTTTTGCTATCACATTTCATAATTTGCAGCATGTTTCGATTCACTTCAGATAAAGTTTGTGACAAAATCGTTTACAGCAGTTTTACAGTAAACAATCGCAACACCTCGACAAATAGACTGACCAAAACATAGTAAGCCATCCAATGAGAACGCGCTTAGCAGCTTCTAGTTTTAATTTTATTTTATCTGTTTCGTAGGAAGGTAAAGACATGCAGTTCAATTAAAAAAGAAATGATATTTTTTTATCAATGAAATTTTAATCATTAAATTATGAGTACGTATTAAGTAGGTACACAATGCCAAACAATAAAAAAAATACACAAATTAAATAATCTCAGAAAACCAGAGTGCTTTAATCATGCTTCAAATTAAAATAATAATTAAATTAACAAAAGTCTTAATTTTGTACAACAGTTTCAAAACAAACGCAATTAATCACGATTCTCTCAGCTCTCAGTAACGCTTTATTAAAAATATACGCCCAAAATGTTGATTAAAATCCGTGTTATTTTTGCCAAGGATAAGTAAAACCAACCAACCTAATGTAATTTTCAGGGCGCTGTAATGGAGCCAGAATATACATGATTCAGGGCCTAACACCGACTCTTGCAAGAATAATGATTCAGTTGTGGAAAGACATGCCGCTCTACACCGGCTATCGCGCCATCCCGCTTTAACAAAGGCCGCAGCACTTTGTAGAGACTTTGTAGAGACGGTGGTAGGCCCAAGCTTCCTTGCTAAGTAAAGTATACCGCAAAAAATGTATATTTTTAAAAGTATATAGACGGAATGGTAAGTGTCACGAGTGTATTAGGTACACGACTGTCAAAAAAAGTAGTGAAGAGCGAGTCCGAATCAAGTCAATGAGGATTAGGTAAAACCAGCTCGCCTTTTTTCTTTCTCATTTTAACACTTTCATTACCA
Organism: Trichoplusia ni; assembly: GCF_003590095.1. Classification (NCBI taxonomy): domain Eukaryota; kingdom Metazoa; phylum Arthropoda; class Insecta; order Lepidoptera; family Noctuidae; genus Trichoplusia; species Trichoplusia ni. Next base: position 3,981,629 of record NC_039492.1, read on the forward strand.
CTACGATTTTCACGATGTTTACTCAGATGCCGCCTACATTTTACGTTGGACTCGCTAGGCGAGTCGCCGGCACTGCAACATGAATTGCATCGACTCGCCACGCGAGTTCAGTGGCATTGGGTTAGGGTAAAAACAATGTTTTGTTATTTTTGTGGCCGTGACAGACTATGTTGCCTGTTTAACGCAATTAAAAAGTGTTTAACTAATATACGATGTAATTTAACATATAAAAATGGCAAGAAACACTGCAGATAAAAGAAAAGGTATGTTTGTTTCGTAATTTATGCTGTGGTTGTCAATCTTATAAATAGTGGTAATTGCTTAGGTTATATTTTGAATATTTAATATTGTTTTATAAACAGGTTGTTTTTAAATCTAGTTTAAAAGACAGTAAAGTTTTAAAATGTTTATTGTGAAGTTTCGAAGAACGTTTATATATGTTATGATTATTCAATTTGTTATGTTTTAAGTAAAATTACATTTTGAATACGTTCGAAATTTATTAAGAACATAAGACAGCACCCGCGCTATCGCCCACCCTTCACCGCTTCCTAAGTGCTTTAGCTGTGATGAAGAAACGGCGCAACAAACTCCCCAGCAGCACGCTGCCACAATATAATATAAACCAATTACATAACATACATACATACATACATGAATTGAATATGAAGGAAGTATTCCAGTAGACCATTCCTTTGCCTATATAATAACACGAAATTCGAGCCCTACAAGATGTAGAACACAATCCGCCGTTGTTTTGCAAGTGAATGTGACTTGGTAAAATGAAAATAAAAGTATCTACCATAATTATATATGTTTCATTAATAAAAGTTTGAGATTCTATGTTAGTGAACTCGCCTAGCGAGTTCAAGGCATTGCAGAATAGTTTATTTTCTTTCGATTATAAACTGGGTCTAACACCCGGCCCACCACGTAATTCTTTAGATTAGGGTATATTTGGTCTTCAGTATTATTTTAAGCAAAAAATACACATGCATTTTGGAAAAAAACAGCAAACTCATTGAATTCGCCAGGCGAGTCTACGGCACTGGAATAAAATTTACGTGGACTCTCCGGGAGAGTCGGTGGCACTGAACGTGTTAATAATTGAGGATTGGATTAACTTACCTAAGTGACATCCAATCGTAATTTTATGAAGGTTGATCTGAAATATAATTGATTAACAGAGTAGTATTCCCATTCGCTACTGTGTGGCATCGCGAATTTTTTCAGAGAATAAAAAAAAAAAAGTTTTTTAGTCTATGGCAACTCACAACTAAACGTCACTGATTTAGAGCTAACCATGATTTTGTGGGTCCCATTATGCCAGGGTTCAGCTATTGATGCTGGGGTTGGGGTGGGTGATTATATTTCAGATCAACCTTCATAAAATTACGATTGGATGTCACTTAGGTAAGTTAATCCAATCCTCAATTTTATTTCATGTTGATCTGAAATATAATTGATTAACAGAGTAGTTGTTCAGAGATTGAGGCATAATGGGTACATCTTATAAGCCTGGATATGATGAATAACGGTTAAGGCTTTATAATTATTAAGATATCTATTTATAGTGGCATATTATCCTAATATTAGTATCTATATTTGTTTTTATCCATATATTCTGTCATACACATTGATTATTGATCAACTATTAATTTTCATTTTTTATAAAATTAGTCTGTAGTAATTAACAAATTTTTCTAAATGCCAAATTTGTAAGCCAAAAGGGCAGAACATGTTGATGCATATATTGTCCTTATATTTTCACCACATCAAAAAATGTTTAATACATATATTCTGTCATACACATTGATTATTGATCAACTATTAATTTTCATTTTTTATAAAATTAGTCTGTAGTAATTAACAATTTTTTCTAAATGCCAAATTTGTAAGCCAAAAGGGGCAGAACATGTTGATGCATATATTGTCCTTATATTTTCACCACATCAAAAAATGTTTAATACATATATTCTGTCATACACATTGATTATTGATCAACTATTAATTTTCATTTTTTATAAAATTAGTCTGTAGTAATTAACAATTTTTTCTAAATGCCAAATTTGTAAGCCAAAAGGGCAGAACATGTTGATGCATATATTGTCCTTATATTTTCACCACATCAAAAGATGTTTAATACATGTTTTAGGCAAATAAATACTTCTTTATCTTTGTTCTATTACTGAGATTAATGTAATATGAGTTTTTAAGTGGAACAATGAACAAATTTCTGTTATGTTACACATGTTTATGCAAATAAATATATCTTTATCAATTGTTCCACATATTGTGGAGACTGTGTCCACCAATTTCATGATTGACTATTAATTACCAATTTGTGCTCTTTTTGACATCAATGTAACTATGACTTTTTTTAAGTCATACAAATTTCCTGCACCTTTAGCAACCATTAGCTTTTAACAATGTAACTATGGATTTTGAGTAAGACACATTTCCAATACATAGTGATATTGTGTACAGTTTGATAATTAATTATTCATTATTAACAATGTAACAATAAATTTTTAGTAACAAATTTTCTACACATTGTGTTAATTGTGTCAAACAATTTGATAATTATTTTTAATTATTTACAATGTAATTATGATTTTTTTAGTAATACAGATTTCTTCATATTGTTTTAATTTTGCCATAAAATTAGATAATTAGTTACTAATTTTTGCTCTTTTTTAGCGCAGTAATAATAAGAGTATTTAAGGTACTGCAAATATTTCTTATTTATAAGCTATTAATAAGAAATAACAAGATGATAATGAGATATTCCATTTACTGTCAGTTGCAGTTTGTAAGTCACTCAATTATGATTAAAATTAAATTAAAATTTTTGTCACTGCAGTTGTCGGTTCCTAAGACATGAGCTATAAGGCCTTGCAAAGGTAGTAGAACCTACAACCAAACCACCTTTTTCCCTGATTAAACTCAAGAGCATTCCTGCTGCTCTTGCAGATGTACTGCTGGAGTGTGGGATACAGCTGTCAGCAGGTATAAATTTGATACCTGATTAACTGTTTTGAAGGCCAAGGGTAAAACTTTTAATATGGTAAAGTTAACTTATTTCAGGTATTGGTTAAGGCTACAAGGATCTTTAAATCTTAGAAGTTAGCCATAATTTATGATCTTAAAAGTAAAAAGTACATTATGGTTCCTTTCCTTTTTTACTGAGAGTAAGGTTGGTTATCACAATTCTCATCTTATTAATTGTCAGGGTGTGACATGGGCTATGTTATTTAGTTTAATGTATGAGAGGGCGGCTAGTACCCATTGAGCAGCTATCCAAGCTAGGAGTTAGAAGATTTTTGTGTCTTGGTTCAAATAAATAACTAAATAATTCTGTGTCTTCAGATACAGGTGTATTGTATGTTTCATTAACATAATATATGTATGTTTGTGTCTATTGTCAAAAGAGTTATTCCTGTGCCATATAATTATGTTCTAGCCTATTTTGTCATCATGTTGCTTGTAACCAGTTGTTGCAAGTTCTATTTAATAACCATCTATACTTTCTTAACCGATAAGCAATATGTTTATAATATTGTGTTTTGAGGCAGCTAGCAGATGAGTTAGCTGGTTCAATACAAAATATGGGTTCTGGCTTTCTGTAATACAGGCAAATCTCAATCTGAGTAAGCCTCTCAGAAATCCTTTGTTATCCATACCTAATTCCTCTCCCATCTTTAGAGTCAATGCTGATTTGTGGAAATTTAGGGTTTTGAAGCTAGCTCCATTCTCTAAACTTTCTATTAATGTTTCCTAATTAATAAGGGTGAAGATCAAAATAGGATCCCGGTTACTGCTTTGTTGACACAGATGGTAACATGATGGTTAATGAGCTATCTAACGTTGGCTTCTAACTGCTTCCCCTAAGAGATGCTTTTTGTCAGGGCACCTAGTCTGCTCAGTGTGTGTTGTCGGTTAAAAATCCCAAAATTGGGTGAATAAGAACTTAGTGACTTTTTGCTTTGTCATTATTAATATTCTGAAACATTTAGTAAGGTAAACAAATGTTGGGAATGCTTAAAAAACATATTCATGTCCACTAAGTATTGATGCATATACATTTAGTGTTTAGTAGCATTAATGTTATTGGGTGCCTCACTTCTTAGAGATGTGTGTGTCACATTGTTTTTATTGCTATAGATAAACTTGTGGGGCCCAAAATCTATTGATAACGAAACAAGTATGGTTTTTTCGTTGACTTACATGTGGAACTGAGCACTATTTATCTTACTTATGTATTTGCAGCCATGTTACTCTGGCTGTATAATCTTGCAATGTGTTTTAATCCAGTTAATATTATGTTCTAATTGATGTATTAAATGCAAGTCATCATTCTAAACAAGGCACCACACTACAATTGTTTTCGCCATTACAATGTGTCACCATTCTATTAGAAAAGCTTTAGAAACTAGTTCTAGTATACATTTTCTATAATGTTCTTATAGTTTCGGATTATGTAATGGGGCCCCATCTTAGGTCAGTTGACAGCATCAAGATTGCTATTGTTATGCAACAAGGCTAAGTACTTAACTTGTTTTATTATTTTTTGTGTGTGTTTGAACATAACCTCTTGGGCAGGTTCACAGAAGGTTCCCAACAATCTTGCCAATTTGCTGATTGGGCAATGTTTAATATCATTGATATTCATTGATATTTAGTATCTCTATAGGAGTTGCATTCTTGCTGTATTTCTGATGTAAACTAGTCTCTATTCATAGTAAACCTAAAGTATTTATTGCACTAATATACTTTAATCATAGTTAACAATGAGGGAAACTCATTTAGATAAATGTGAGTGTAGCCCCTCTGTCAGCCAGACATTTATACTGATTCTAACCAATGGGTGGTCATTCAGACAACAGTTTGTTAAATTTCTAGTCTGTAAGGACTGTGGGTGCTGTACATGGACTACATGGAATTGCAGTAAATTTATATGACATTTTTAAACTCGAAGCGGATTAATTTTTCTGAGTTTAGGTGTTATTGAACCTAAGGAATCAGTTTTATCTTAAAACTGTGCAAGACATGTGATATTGATGGTCCAAGGTTCCCATATCCACAATTTGAAAACTATAATATTTTTCTATATATATTTTTGGTTTTCAGTTAAGAACAAATCTGATCTGTCCGTTGAGTTTGGTGGTCTTAAGAATATTAAATCTTTAGACATATATGTATATAGATAGAAATTTTTACTGTGAGTGCATATTTGTACAGCCCCTAACTCATGAGTTATTGATGGTCTGACACATATTGTTGATTTCATTTATATGTATATTGTTTATGTAAACAATGTTATGTTCAAGTATTTTAAGGTACATTAGTGGTGGTATGTTCACAACATGAAAGACAGTTAGATATATTACATATACCTGGTTGACAATTGCCTGCTGGATGCATGGCATGGTGTACCCTCTCGGGGCCACCCTTCCTGTGTCCTGTTCAGTGAGGGTGTCACAGTTGTATCATACCACTCTTGGGTCCACCTTGCTGTGCTAGCACTTTGGTTTGATGCCGGACCACTTATGTTTTCCACAGTCCTTGCTTAGGTTTAGAGGTGGTATTCGGTTATAACTTTTGTTATACATTCTTGATAGGTGCATTGGTCTTGTTTCTATCTTGAGCCTCGAATCCACCTCGAAGAGTGTCACCATTGGTTCTTGTTGTGGACTGTGAAAACCAGTGAACATAGTATGTTCTTCATCAAAACTGTCGTATCTCGTACGAAGTTTTGATCTTCGAGCTGTCTCGCGTACAAGCTCGGTTATACTTAATGCATGTTGTTCTATCAAAGTTGCGGGCTCGCGTCCCGAACTTTGTAGTAATGCATGTTGTTTGTGTAACATCAAAGTTGCGGGCTCGCGTCCCGAACTTTGTAGTAATGCATGTTGTTTGTGTACTGTCAAAATTGCGGGCTCGCGTCCCGAACTTTGCAGTAGGGTTTATCAGAGCTACGACGTCTCGCGAAGAGCCCGATCTTCGAGCTAGAGTCTCTCGTACCCGCTCGGTTCATGCATGTCTTTAGTACTTCGCATCATCTCACATCATATTTGTGTCCTTGTTCACTGAACCTAAAATCAGAGAAAACCTCACCTGTTGGCCCCCCTCTTTGAGGTTATGGGTCAGTGTTCCATCGTTTATATTCCGTAATTTGGGGGCGCCCACAATTTAACATCGAGCGTGGAGCATCGCGTACTAGCTCGGTTATACGTAATGCATGTTGTTTTGTGTACTATCAAAGTTGCGGGCTCGCGTCCCGAACTTTGCAGTAGGGTTTATCAGAGCTACGACGTCTCGCGAAGAGCCCGATCTTCGAGCTAAAGTCTCTCGGACCCGCTCGTTTCATGCATGTTTTTAGTATTTCGCATCATCTCACATCATATTTGCGTCCTTGTTCGCTGAACCTAAAATCAGAGAAAACCTCACCTGTTGGCCCCCCTCTTTGAGGTTATGGGTCAGTGTTCCATCGTTTATATTCCGTAATTTGGGGTTCCATCCCACGGCGATGAACCTAGGGCAAGGGCTGCGTACACGCATCCTGCATTAACTCCGCAGCGCCTTTATAGTCTCGAAGATCACTTTTAAACATCTTGGCCAGTATTTTCAAGGCTTTTGTATCACTTGGCAATACTTTTTCGACTTGAAATATGCCAAAAACTATTTAAATAACGTAATTAAAGTGTAATTAACAAAATCACCACGATGCCGTTAAGTCGCGAAAAAAGAAAGTGACGTTTAGTTGTGAGTTGCCATAGACTAAAAAACTTTTTTTTTTTATTCTCTGAAAAAATTCGCGATGCCACACAGTAGCGAATGGGAATACTACTCTGTTAATCAATTATATTTCAGATCAACATGAAATAAAATTTGCTATCTCAAGTCATTATTTTATTCCACAGAATTCCATGCGCATGGGATTGCTAAGTAAAGTAAACCGCAAAAAACGCACGTTTTCAAAAGTGTATCGAGGGAATGGGTGATATCACGAGTGACAAGAAAACTGAATATCACTATAAAGCATAACCCAAATTGTAGATTAAGACAAATCCTATGTTTATTCGAATACCTCCAAGAACACGTTTGCAAAGTTTCATGCCGATCGTTCAAGTATTCTCCACGTGAAAGCGTAACAAACAAACATACATTCTCATTTGTAATATTAAATAGGGATAAACTGTTTAAATGTACAGCTAGGGTTGTGCTTATACGTGTTAATTACATTTTGTCCATAATACAGTTAATTAGAATGTATGTTAGTTATTCCACATTAGCACTTAAATAACATTACGCTGTGGTGTGCATAAAATCTAATTTAACTAGAATTTCTACTAGTTTATTTAATGAACATAAAATTATACAGAAGATCAACCCGCTTGAATGTGTAAATTGCCAATTAACGTGCATATGTGCTTTAGAGCTGATTAAAGAACGATCAAGTGTGAGTCGAACTCGCGACTCTGAGGGTTCCCTACAAAAAGGGTAGTAAACCCACTCTCAAACATATTTGTCACCCACCAACGGCACCAAAAAATTTTTATATCCGGTGCTTAACTTTGATCTTTCGATCGTTCTTATGACAACAGAAATACATCATCTGCAAAAAATTCAACGAATCTACCTATTACTGTTCATGATATACAATCCGATGACGGACGGACGGCCAAAAAACGACTTGAAAATACGTCGCTTGGACAAAAATTACTACTGCCCAATGTCGGATTGCTGTTACACCTACATTTTCTCTATTTATTTTTATTATTAACCCATCCCTTATCTACATCCAGCCTGTTTATAGAAAAGAATATAAATGGCTTCCCTTGTATTTATCTGGCTTCGCAACAAGGAAAGCCGGTTTGTGACATAGCATTCATCTATCATTATTTTATGGCTTCATAAATATTTGATAGATAAGTGTCAGTACCAAATTACGTTTGTGTGCTTTCTTTGGACTGTGTAATGATTCCGTTTATTATTTTTTACGACTTATGAGTTTGTATGTGGTGTGAAAGGACTTTTTGTTCTTCTAATGAATTAAAATTCAAACGCCCTGAAAGAAAATTAGTGGGATACATATAAAGAAAAACAAGAACGTAGCTTGAAGTATCAATATAAGTCCATCAAAGGAAAATTCATTATCATTCACAGAGATAGCATCGTTCAAGGTCCATTTCCTTTGATTTAGTTATTACTTACATTTGAAATACTATTCGAAACCTTCATTTTTTATTTAGCCTCTGTCTCGCACTGCTGGGCGAAGGTCTTGCCCAAATCCTTCCACGGTTCTCTATCCTGGACCATGAGGACTATTGTTAAATGATGTGACTCACGCGTGTTTATCGGGAGTGCCGACTAGTTTCGGACCCAACCGGAGTCCTTAATCATGAGTTGACGCCCTGATGAATCAATCTCACTATAGTTACTATCATAAGGAACCAATCCACGCGGTAAGCGTTTAGATATACATCCATGAAAAATGAGCTTGTAAATAAAAAGGTTTTCTTCCGATGCCTAAACTTTCTAAGGAAACATTCCTTATTATAAATTAAGTGAAAATACCGGGAAAACATCGTACGTGAAGGGAAAAGGGAGGGTTTCCATTAAACGTGACAGGATTATGGTTCGCCATTCCATTGAACATTTAGGGAAAGGAGAAAACATCTTTGTTCATTTAGAAACTTTGAGAAAAATAATTTAGCACGAAATATATCCTGTAAACATCGTTTCATTTCGTAACGAAATTTATTAAATTAATTATCGAATAAAACAAATATGATAGGATATTAAATACAATTATTTATATTAAACCTTATTTTCAGTGAAATAAAACGTATTTTTGTTCATATACAAACATAGAAACATCGAATTTACCTGATCAGTGACGATGCGTCTTCATAACACACCCAAAACAAAAACTCTGAATTTATGACACAAAACTGTGATAACTATTTCTTTAAACGACACTTAACCAATCACTTATTCAAAATGTAACACTTTTCAAAACTTTCACACAAATACTTTTATTAATAAATATTTCTTTAAACCCGAAACAAACGACTGTCGCTCCAGAAAGCAACGCTCGTCTAAATTCCAAGTGTTTGCCTTTCGGTACGCGCATGCGCCCTTACCCCAACACCCTCGCCCAACACACAGAAACACTGTGTCCACACATACCCCGATTTCGAACTCACAATATGACACCGTGACGATTTATAGAGCAAGCTGAAATACGACCTCCGACTTAAGTCACATAAATTGTTCTGCTTTTTGAAATGTTACTTTATTGGTAAGCTTATAAGTGTTGTTATGGATTGTTTTGGAAGTTTTTAACGAACAGCGTTTGTGTTGTAACAAAATGCTTAGGACTACAGTTAACACTCGGGCGGAATTGCGAAAACAAAACAAACTTATACTCGTACATATTTGCGATTAATTACGCAGGCTTTTTTTAAGTTTAGATACATTGTTGCAGAAGTGAAGAGAACCATTGTAGATATATTTCTAGTAAAAATTACTATTTAGTATAAAAACTCATTTCTTCAGAACTCTATGTTCAGCTATGTTTTGTCCAGCTTAACTTTGTGGCAAGGAATATAGAATCGTTTTTTGATTGGTGATATTTTTGCTGAAATGTTGATTTTGTTTGCTTTATATTCGATATCAACTTCTTACCTTTTACAATACAAACTGAAGATATTGTTTTATGTGATGTCTTTGACATTAAACAAAAGAGCTTAAGTTTTTAGTGATATTTGAAACTAGTGCCTTCCCGCGGAGCCTGGCTCAAGAAGGTGGTCTAAAATAAAAATATTTTTATTTATCCATTAGGTGCTGTAAGAATTTTGAAAATAAGTTTAGTGATTTAGGAGTCAAACAATCAACCAGACAGCGTTTAATTTTTTTTTATTAATGCCTATGTTATGATATATCTGTGTTCTGTAATACTGTTAAAATAAATAGTTTACCTACAACTTACAAAGAACAGAATGTCCGTCTCACATGAAAGTATTATTAAAATGTTAGCAAATGTTTTTATCTGGCTTAGCTGTTTAATTTGTTGCTGTATTTAATTATAACCTGAACTCATTATAGGGTATGCTTCGGATTACAGGGTGTTTGGGGCATTTCCTAGTATTTTTTTGGGTTTGGGGGAAGAGTGCTAGTAAAAAATGGACAAACGATTTTTGTTATTGTTTAAATTACCTGTATTTAAAACATTCTTTATTTTTTACTTTGCAGTCATATTTCGAAAACGTTTCTTGCCGTCTCTGTGTAATGCTTAAATTTACTAGTGGTCCGCGGCTCCACCGTACATTATACTTAAACATACTTCTACACTTCTAAATACATCCTGCTAATATAATAAACGCAAAAGTTTGTAGGTATGGATGTTTATTCCTCTTTAACGCTTATCACACTGAACGGATTGAGACGAAACTAGGAACACAGATATATATTTTTTATATAGGTTTTTTGTTCACAAAACCGAAATGCGGGATCATTTCTTGATTAGTAGCAGTAATAATATATCAGCATGGTAAAATGTTCGCTCTAAATTCGATTCGAATTAAGGAAAGACGATAAACTTAATGATAACGGTCAGCTTTATTTGTTTATACATTATTTGTATAATTATACTTTATTGCCTAATAACCAAACAAAAATAATAAAAGTATTAGACTGAGTATTATATTATAAAGTTTATTAAGTATCGCAATCTACGAGGAGCTCGTGGCTGTGCTATAACCGCATAAGTGATTCGATCACAGGTTAAGCTATGCTTGACGCGGTTGGTCCGTAGATATGTGACCATCTTTGTCATAGCGAGTTTCTCCGTGTTTCGGAAGGCACGTTAAATTGTGGATCCCGACTGTTATTCCAACATCTTTGACAGTCGTTACAGGTAGTCAGAAGCTTGAAAAAGTCTGACAGCCAGTCTAACCAAGGGGTGTCGTGTTGCCCAGGTAACTGGGTTGAGGAGGTCAGATGATTATGAAGTATTGCAATCTACAAAATTGAAAAAAAAATGTAAGTCTTTCATTGTTGAGTTGTTTAATAGCAATCACTCAAAAAACCCTACACTTATTTTATTTCTATTTTAAAGTTTTGGCAGAACGAAGTCGGTCCGGGCAGCTAGTTATATATTTTAATAATCAGGGAAAAACGGCGTATTGTTTATCACCATACTATTAATAGCAAGTTTACCTCGTATGCTAAACGCGTAGTAATTAAAGAGTTGAGTGCAGACTCCATAGTGTAGTGAGTCGGTTGTAGCTTGATTCGGTGCTGCATCTATGGTAGTGGATCCTGTGGAACATGTGGTCAAGCACGTTATTCTGCGTGCTTGGCGTGCTCGGCGTGACTTACGTGACGGGCGCGCTGGCTGCACCTGACAACCCGTCCTGTACGAAGCTGGAGCGCGAATATACCTCTAGTGAGTATTCTTACTCTCAGTGCAATGGGCCACCGGCATCGGTCAGTCTAACAAGTCCATGGTAATATTATAAATGTGAAAGTATCTCTGTCTGTCTGGTTTTCACGCCAAAACTACTGAACCGATTGTTATGAAATTTTTATACCTACCGACAGTCTAGAGCTTGAAAAGTTTTTTTTAACTGAAAAAAGAGTTTTAAGGGGGGTAATGAGGAGGGGTCAAAGCTTATGTGAAACCTTTAAATATTATTTATTTAAAATAATGAAATATGTGCATACCGTTTTGGGGCGGGCATACGGGCCCTTGGAATTCAGTTTACTACTGTAGATGCCACAGCAGTTTGTCACACAACTGCTACTTAGCTTGAATGTTTCGAATTTCAGTTTTAACATCAACTGTGAATGCATTTTTGTTGGTAAACATATTGATTAAAATCAAGTGCGTGTCTCGAAATCAACCAGAATTTCGAAATTTACATCACACAAATTTAATTGATCATTAACCTAAGAACTAATTCACAGAAAATTACCTACTAACTCAGTTTTTACTAGGTCACCATAAAGAACAAGCTCCTACAGTCACAGTGTTATAAAAGTTTTAGGCCTGACGACTCTTTTGAAAGTAATATTATTGTCTTTCTTCCACGGGTAGGCCTTCATAGGTAGGACCTGTTATGATATTCAGTTGGTGATTATATTGCAATGGCAGGTTTGCCCCGGCGAGCGGTGACCAGTGAGGGAGTGGAGCTGCGAGTGCTGCTCGCGTGGGGCAGTGAGCCCGCGCGCGCTGCCGCCACCCTGCTGCTCGTGTTACTGCGCCATGTGCGCCGGTACGACAACCTACACCTCACGCCAGCACCCCTGCGCCTCGAAGAACTCGTAAAGACCTACAAGGAACCACCAAAAACCTGGACCGACGCGTACGTACTACATATAGAAGTAGAATCTCAACATGATACATGTCTAAAGCCGCAATACAAATGACATTGATACCGCAGAAAGGCCCGGCCGCAGGTTATCTTCTCAGTTTTAAATATACCTATATTATAAATTGTAGATGTTCGAAATTACAAAAGCTGGCTGCATCATTAAAAATTATTAATAATGACTCCCAATTGTGGGTGTTCCATGGTGCAGGGTGGTGAGCGTGTCGACGGCGTGGGAGCCAAGTTCGCAGCCGTGGCTGGAGTCAAGGCGCAGCTGGAGCCCGGACGGTGGCGAATCCTCGGGGCTCGCAGGTCCGCGCCTCATTGCGTTCGGCGACAGCGGCGTGCCCACGCAGCGCGTGCTGCACGCTCGCCTGATACCTGCCGCGCCGTTTGCCGCCTGCCGACGCCGAGCGCGTTGGACATTTTACACCAACACCACTATTCTCGAGCTCTGTGGCTTTCTCAACTTCTCGTCCACTGACCTTCCTTCTGTATCCAGTCCGAGCCAGCTACCTCGTCAACAGTCAGTATAGCCTAAATCATATGTTTTCGAACATCAGCGCATCAATAAAATATCTTAGTAAGAAATACTAGTACAGTATATGTGGCGAGTGTAGGAGTGCTCTGAATTGTAAGCACTAGCAAACAACTCCTCTCATTTGTGTAAAGTGATGATATTAAGTAAAATAACTTAAAAATGTGGCTTTGCAGTGAGGGCTCGGAGTCGGAGATGGTGGTGTACGGCGTGGGTGAGAGCGCGGACCTCCTGCCCGAGCTGGTGAGCCGTGCCCGCGCAGCCGGCGTCCGGCTTCGACCGCAGTCGGTGGACCGCGCCACGCTCACCCACTATATACGAACTGCTAATCTTTCTTTTTTATTCATAGATTACGACTTCTGGCGTGAAGAACCAAATGTATGTGTTGTCGAACCCCCCCCTTGCATCTCCAACACATCAGTATGCCAACGGGAACTGGATGCTGTCATAGCAATACGAGTTGGAGACATAAATGTGTTGCAGTCATATGAACCGGATCTATTGCAGCTCATTTATGACTTTGATCCTTCTAATCAAACACTGAGGCTTTTACTTGAGCTTGAATTAAACGGCACAGACATAGAAGAGGCCGCATGCGCTTGGGCATTAACACATCAAAACGAGTTGAATGCGTGGAATGTTATTGCTCGCAGAGAAAAGTTCTACGTGAAGTTTTTTTATTGTGAGGACGATGGTGACATTATGAAATACGTGGACCTTATAAGTATCATTATGTCGCATCATGAAAGTGAAGCAATAAAAAATAATTTTGAAATAGTAGTACAAGCAAAGCCCTACAATTGTTCAAATCCTAAGAACTTAAGCAAAAAGATTCATGAGTTGGAAAAATACGTACAATTTGACCGGCTGGTGTCAATTATTGCGGCGGGCGTGGTGGGTGCGACAGAGGCGGCTGCGCAGGCATCACGGATGCATGTGCCATTGCTACTTATAGACGCAGTTGCAGCCATACCCGCCGGCCGTAGTGCGGAGCCCACCAATCTCTGGCGTGTGCTGGGCCAGTCGCGACACCTTGCACTAGCGTTGCAGCGCTTCGTCCAAGACTCCGGCTGGACCCGCATAGCTGTGCTGTCCCAAATAACGCCGCTGGCCGCAGAGCTTTATGCTAAGATAAGTGACGGTGCTACGTTCGCTCACCGCGAATACAGGATACCGATAAGGCCATCGAAACAGGAAGTGGTAAACTCCTTACTGTTATTACGAACGAAAGCACCTATTATTTTCGTGAACGCTGATTGCAGAGTGGCCTCTGTTATCATGGCGGCTGCAATAGAACTGGAGATGAGCTTTGACAAGGGTTTCGTGTGGATCTTCCGCGAATGGCCGAACACGACGGTACCTACGACTTTGCTAACGGTGTCATTTTGGGCGAGGGGCGAGGAAGGCGTGGCGCGCGAGTCGTGGCACCAGCCGCTGCTAACCAAGTTGAAGGGGCTGTGGCCAAGTGGTGTCTGGCCGCCGCGCGCGCTTGCGATCGTTGATGCTTTCCTCATGTCATTGGCCGGCTTCAGTGGCATGCTGCTTAAGAAACCTAACGCGCGACACGACCTGCACTCCGTTGCCACCATGAGGTTAGTACTTTTAAGGATTAGAGACTTTGAGAATAAATATGATTCATTATTAGTTTCTGGAAGGACAATCATCTCTAAAAAATAAACAAGTGTAAGCGCACTTGTTTAATTCAACCAATCAAAACGTTAAACCGACTATTTGAAAATAATTAATCAGCATTCTTGGACCCGTTATTTCAGGTCCGGTCTTTCACTAATACGATACACCATGAGTTTTTATATGACTGGGTCATTCAATGTCGCAACTGCCTCCTTACATTCGTGTTTCTGTCGCAGGGCGTTCTACAAAAGTCTCAACCAGAAGCCGATGAAAGGTATTAACCGTGTTATGCAATACAAGGAGGGAGTGGTGGAGGAGAGCTACGTGTTTGTGGACGAGTGGCACGGCGACCGGTTCTCGCGGCTGGCGGCGTGGCGCGTAAACGCGAGCGAGCGTACCGTGATTGGGCCCTACCAGCGGCCCGAGCACCTGCCACACGAGGACGGTGCCTCAACATGCGTGGCGCGCGCTGGCAATGACTTCGAGCCCGTCTGCTACGACTCCATGTGGGTTGCAGCGCTGCTATTGCTGGCTATATCGCCGCCTGCACTTATCTTCTATCGTCGAGCGCTAGAACGCCGTTTATTACAAGCGCGGGAAATTCAATTATTGGAGTGCCGCCAGCATGTAGCTGCGTTGGCTGCATACCTAGTGGAACGTGAAGCGATAGAATTACGCGAGGAGCTCGGAACAGGCCATTTTGGTTGCGTCCGTCAAGCCCTTCTACGCTTACCGGGCCGCGGTTCTCGTTACGTAGCAGCAAAAGCGTTACGTGAAAATGTCTCACCCGCCGAAGAGAGTGAATTTTTACGTGAGGCTTGCACTATCGCCTCCCTTCACCATGAGCACATCGTACGCCTCGTTGGCGTGTGCATATCAAACGGGCCGCCGCTGGTACTCATGGAGCTTGCATTTTTTGGAGATCTACTTAACTACCTCCGAGCACGACGACATCTTGCAGAGAACGTAGAGCGTACCGACCAGGAGACGTACGCGCCGGTTGAGGAAGCAGCGCACGTTTCGGGCTTGGAGTTGACCCGGCTTGCGCGCGAGGCGGCCTCGGCGCTGGCTTACCTAGGCTCGCGCGGCGTCGTGCACCGCGACGTGCGGGCCGCTAACTGCCTGGTGGACGCGCGCCGCTCGCTGAAGCTGGCCGACTTTGGTATGGCGCGCGAGACGGTGGTGGGTGCGGAAGGCGCCCCGGAGTATGCGTGCCGACGCCGTGCCATGTTTCCAGTGCTGTGGATGGCGCCCGAAAGTCTTGCGCATGGAGTATTCTCGGCGGCGACCGACGTTTGGGCGCTGGGCGTTCTGGTGCTGGAACTGGTGACGCTGGGTGCGCGGCCCTACGGCAGCATGTCCCCGCTTCGCGTGCTAGAGTATGTAGCTGCTGGTGGGTGCCCACCATTGCCACTGGACGCCACGCCGAAAACGTAAGTAGCTACCGGGGTAATTTTGGGATACGGGGGGAAGGGCTGTGGCCACCCGCGCTGACTGACTTTATTTACAGGCGTGCATTGGTGCAGCTGTGTTGGCAGCGCGAGGCAGAGCGGCGGCCGAGCGCGGCGGAGGTTCACTCGTATCTGACGGCGCGACCGCGGGCTCTGCGCGCAGCGCTGCGCATCGAACAGCGACCTGCCGACGCCGACAGCGGGATAGGAGAATCACCCTCCACGGAGTTGCTGCCTAAAGGCTCACCCCTGGATTCAATTGATGCTTAAACAGGCACCTTCAAATCGATAAAAATATATTAAATACTAACGCGTCGAAAAAAAGATGTTCAGTTTCATAAGATTCTGTGTTTTAGCACAACTACAAAAGTTATAGATTTACTAAATAGAACAAGCACGAGACACTCAATAATATAATTATAGAAAATAATAATTAGGACAATAACCTCTCGCTGCCTATGGCGGTATGATAGGGGGCCCATTTTTGAGCCGACGAGTCACCGCCTGCTAATTTAATTCCATTTTTGTGTGTTGAAACGCAGGTGCTATAGTTTTCCATAGCTTTAAAGGAAACCATTCCGTTTAACATTATTAATACCAATAGCCCTTATTATTTATACACATTATAATCTGCAATAGTTTTGTAGCTACCTTGGGTCGTCCATGTTTGTTCTTTAATAGAGCAGGGGTGGATGGCCCCTGGTAGATACCCCATCACATTTTAGATTAAAGTTCCCAACAAGGCCTCTACATGTTGGGCCTGTGTTCCGTGCAAGCCTTTAAAAAGGACCGGGTCTCTTCACATGAAGTGATCCCGTGACTGAAAAGAGGACAATAATAATAAGTTAGCAGCTTGTTTCATGATTGTAATTTAGTTTTAAGTTAAATTTACTTATTTTTATAATTAGTACTTGTGATTACGAAACGTTATTGATTATTGATAGAGTAAAAAAACACTGGTTTTAAAGGTATTTTTAATTCTTTCATCGACCTAAACCTAAAAAATGAATTAAAACAAAACGTTTTCGTACTAATATTGAAGTTATGATCTAGGAATTAAATTCGGGCTTTTCTTAGGCGTAGGGCATTGCCTGTCTCGTCAGTTCATGGCCTCTGCTGCTACCACGATGAGACTTCTTCGTTAGTTGTGGGGGGAGACAGCGCGCTACACGTCGGAGGTCGGTAAAGCGTGCCATCTCGCTCCATCAACTGCAAGAGTCTTAGATGTTTTAGTTGATCGCCGATGATATTATTAAGATGTAAATCCATACTATCCATACTTATATAATAAATGCGGAAGTATCTCTGTCACCGCATTTAACATCTGATCACATCATCACATATTATGTGATCCACAAATATTTGATCAATATCTAGTATATGTAATAGATTCAGAATAATACTCTGTATTAGTTTATACACTTTACTCGCATTTTAACTTGTCTGGACTTTTAAAGAGACAGTGACCCCTGTGTATGTTTAAAAATTCTTCTCACTGTAGTCAGGTATGAAATGTCGACTCCAGCTTTCTCAAAAAAGTGTAAAAGTGAAGATATAGTCAAAGTCAAAGTCAAATTCTTTATTTCAATTATAGTCCGATTTTTAATTCGAGGCAGTAAAATGACATTTCCAGTGTGGCAGGTTTTTAATTCCAAATAAATAGTGATGTGTTAGACCTATTCTATCGACCTATTACAATCAAAAGTTAGTCGAGCTTATATTTTTTTATTCAGATATCAAATTAGCTCTATATAAAAAAAAAAATACGACAATTAATCAAAAGACATGCACGGTGACTGTTTTTAAATGAAAAAAATAATAATATTAATTTAAATTTATAAAATTAAAGCCAAATGCGGTGCTGGTATAAGATGAAGCACCTTACCATGCAAGAAAAGTCGAGCGCATCCAACTCCGAACTGGATGAATTCTGACATTATGCAGTGGTTGGATGAAAAACAAATTTAATATAAACTTACAATTATAAAAGCTCAATTAATAAAAATAGTAAATTTTTGATACATAATAAAATAAAGCATGACTAAATGTCATCGTCGTAGTAAGATTTCCAAACATCACTATTGTAGCGGGTCACCCGTTTTTGTATAAATGACAGTTGCAATTGTCATTTTACTGCCTCGAATTAAAAATCGGACTGTAGACCAGTATATAGCACTTTTGAACGTCAAAACAATTTACAAATGAACAATATCAAAAACTAGTGTCAGTCTGTCGGTCAGTCTCCTATTGAAGCCACCGCTCGTTCGGAAGGTAGATTCTCATGGAGAAGAACAAACAAGAAACTCCATGGTTACTCTTTTTTACTGTCATACAATAATTATCTGGGTTACAATATTATGGTTGCATTATATGAGAACGGTGTAACACAAATATTCGGCAAACAAACAGAAAAAGAAATAACCAATAAGGACGCACAAACCATAAATTGTACAGCCAAGAGCTGACCAGTCCCAATTGACGGCGCCCGTTCACGAGCATGGCACGCACACCGGCAGCGCCCAACTCACCCCTATCGCAAGGAATCGAGCGATCCAATGCCGATGCCGCCACCAACGAGACTTTGAGTGTACTTTGATTTTGATTTTGATTTTGACATGGTACTCACATTTATAATAACAACAATTATATACAATTTATATTAAGCAACGAGGTTTTATTGCCATGATAAAATAGTTATATTCCAGCTAGAATCCAACAAAGGATTTAATAGTTGTCCTGTGGATCAGGAACAGCCTGCTTCCAAGATTTTTGTCCTCAATATAATCGTTTAATTTATAATATGCTTGATTACATAAGATTTTCTTTATACGTAGTTCAAATTTGGTATCCTTTAGTTCCAAAATTTCTACTGGGATTTTATTTTAACATTTGAACGACTTACGTACTTTGGCCAATATAAATGATATCTGGCTGAGTCTGTTTCGATGCCTTGTCTGATAATTATGTCTATCAGAAACTTTACCAAATAAGTGTAAGTTTTCCTAACATACATGATGATATTTTCGTATATAAATTGACATGGTACAGTCATTATATTGATCTCCTTGAACCGTTCCCTAAGAGATTCGCGACGACATAAGTTGTAAATAGCTCTAAAGGCACGCTTTTGCAAAATAAAGATCGCCTCAATGTCCGCAGCCTGTCCCCACAACAGAATGCCATACGACATAATACTATGAAAGTAGCTGAAGTACACTAATCTTGCAGTACCTGTATCCGTTAACTGTCGGATCTTCCAGACCGCGTATGCTGCAGAGCTTAATCGACCCGCTAGAGATGTAATATGGGGTCCCCATTGAAGTTTCTCGTCTACAGTAATTCCCAGGAAAGTAGTCTCTATTATAAATTCTAATTTCTTACCATTTAATAATATGTCACATTCTTTACCTTAAATAAACGTTTTTCAAAACAAATCTAATACATTTTGTCTTTTTATCATTTAATACTAAGTTATCTACAGTAAAGCAATTTTTAACCTTCACAAGAACATTATTTACTTCGTCATAATTATTTGTAAGTCGATTTAATTTAAAAATTAGCGATGTGTCATCCGCGAACAATACCATGTGGGGGTCATTTTGGAATAAATATGGTAAGTCATTTATGTATGCCAGAAAAAGGAAAGGACCGAGTATTGAGCCCTGTGGTACGCCCATAGATATGTTAGGACCCCGTGAGTTCGTTTTATTTATTTGCACTTGCACTTTATTTATTTGAACTGTCTATATATTTATCATACTTGTAGAATAAATGATTAGATTTCATTTCATTTTACTTTATTTATTAGTATTTAAATAAATAAATACAAGGATCTCTTGACTAACTTTTAACTAAGGCTTTAGTTTGCGGTAAAGTGAACCTAGCTCAGCCCCTAATCAAAGAGGTTTAATTAAGAGGTTTTGGAATACCGCTAATTAACCTAAGTTAGGTTACGGTCAGCCTGTAACTGTATTTGGGTTATCTTTGAACTATTATTTCAGGTAATTTTATGATATTCTAAAGAGGTATATGAGTTACATATTAGCGGATAAAGTAGTCGATTGTAGAAAGATTTGTTAAAAAGTTAAATTTTTACAGCGGTGTCTCCTTTAAAGCATTTTCAATTGGTTTGAAATGTTTAATATTTCATTATTTTCGAGTTTTAGTATTGCCATCGCTGAAGATGACCTAAAAGTCCTAAAGGAGGCTGTAATGCTAAATTCTTCAAAAGACAAAATATTTTTCATCCACGTTTATGACAAGTTTCCTGTTTACGATTCAAAACTTGTGGGGTGATTGGAACGTACACTTGCGTAGCCCAGTTGGCGCTACGCCAAGGGTCAACGACCCGCGTAGCATCCGCGTAGCTGCTCCCCTACGGTAATGATTTAATGAAGGACTTGGGGTAAGGTGCTATTGTGTAAAGAAAGTGATGGTTAAGTAGAAATTACAATAGTTTTATTCCGTAACGTTGTTTTTTTTTAAGAAAATATTTTTGTTTTTGTGATACGTTTGCTATAATTTCTCTCATATCCAGACAATACATCTTATCTCAAATTATCATTGTATCAATGTATTAAAAGAACGTCCGCAGAAATTTCAAAAAATATTAAAAAAAAAACATATTTTACATAAATCTGCAATTTCTAAAACGTTTTCAATCCTGTTATGTAACTGGGTTCTCTCTAAATAAAATCCGATTGCAATGTTTCGGATCGGAGCTGGGGGTCTACCACTACCGGTCCAGCACGAGCGTGGTAGTCGTGGAAGCGAGATGACCCGCTACGTACCGTATAGCGGCGTCTCTTTTATACAATGCCAAAACTCTTACTTTGAGATGTGTTGGTATGCTGGACGCACTTGATCCAAAGCCGGATTACCTCGGCTTGAAGCCGGCTGCCCATTTAGATGCACTTGAGTAACTGACTGTACTGTTTGTGTTGCTTACGTAAATGGATCATGTTTAAAGTTTTTATATAACAATGTTTCTGCCCGTGACCATGAGTCCTGCAAAGGTGTCGAAACGTCGGGAACTAAAATCTAAAATTAAACCACGATAAAATATGTAAAAGTCATTTTATGTTTATTTTATGTTACGTTATGTTATTGGCTTGTTAAAGGACGTTGTAATTTATATGTGCTTGATATTATTACATCAAATAAAAATTAAACGAGAACTGTAAGTTATGCTCTTTTCTAGTTTGGTTACATTCTTAAAATCTTCGAGACATGTCCTCTTAGTTGTAGGTATTTATTAATTTACTAGCTGTTTCCCGCGACTTCGTCCACGTGGTTAGAATTTTCCCCATTTTCCATTGTATCTTCGCTCCTATTAGTTGCAGCGTGTTGTTATATAGCCTATAGCCTTCCTTGATAAATGGTCTATTCAACACAAAAATAATTTTTCAATTCGAACCAGTAGTTCCTGAGATTAGCACGTTCAAACAAACAAACAAACTGTTCAGCTTTATATTGGTATAGATATCAAGATACCAGATACCAATAGGACCATCACCATCACCTTTCAGACCGAATTTCTATGCCAGTCTGAGGTCATGGTTAATTAGAAAGGAATATCTATTCGTTTTTAAAGTTCTATAACGATGTATAGGTGTTTAAACAAACGCTACGCCGTAGACACCAGCTACGAGTTTATCGAACAAGTTTTATGCCTTGTAGAATGTTTACGATCGTAGACATCGTAGCATGGACTTCTGTCATGATATATTACGATGTTTTGCTTCTAGCTTTATGGGGATCAGGGAAACTGTTTCGGTAAGACTTTTGAAGGCTTATTACAAGTTTGTTCATACATTGTTTTGACTATCCGATTTTATTGGCTTAAAATATAATTACTGCTACACACTGTCAGTTTTGAACATTATCAGTATGTAAAGATATAATATAATATGAACTATTGTAGTAATGCTCATATATCAATAGTTGATAAACTCTTTTATTTCAAATCAGCACATTTTAATGAGAGAAATAGTTCATTTTCTACACAAAAACTTTCACAGTCATTGATAAAACCACCTATATAACAATTCAAAACAAATCTTCAATTTTTATTTTTTATAAGATCCAAAAAAAGCTGTAGGAGTTTCTGATAGCACTTTTGTGGGGTAGATCATTGACCAGAATTTAAAATAGGACGCAAGCTTTGTCCCGAGTGCTTTCAATGTTTCGGGACGTTAACCCTACGGCAATGTCCTAAGGGACTGTACACATTGGAAGGGTGAGAGAAGTATTTTTGCAAGGGCAGATGGCTGTTGTTGTTTGGCAAAGCAAATAGGGAGTGTGTAGGGAACTTAAAATTGGCGTTGTTTTGTAAAATTGTATCCAATTATGTTTCGTTCTTTAATTGAAAAAGAATTGTTTTTCTAATTGACGAATTCAAAATATTTTACTTTGATTTTTATTCCTGCATATCAGGTTTTCCAATTAAGCACTTATAAAAATAAATATGAAAAATATTTTTGCTTAAAAAAAATAACCTTTTTTATCTGAATTATAACCCGCTGGTAAACGAAACATCTGTTTTAAAATTTTAGTCACAACTTTTACCTTTTTACAGTCATTTAAACTAAACTTTTTACAACTTTGTCTAGACAGAACTTTATAAAACCAGCAGTAAATTCAAATTAGTTTCAATATGCAGTAATTCAACTCGGGTGAAGTAAGAAACGACATTGTTCTCGCTTTGAGAGGGCAAGCTAACACCTCCTGACGTAAGGCGGCTGTTAGAAAGAGACAGCGCTCTACAAGTCGTATAGTTGCATCTTGCTTACACAACAGCAAAAGCCTATCTTTAAGAGTCATGGTAGACTCCCAGGTGCAAGAGAATAATCTTCAGAAGTGTATATTGCTTTTCTCATGCTTTTCACTACATTTTAGTAATACGTTTTCGAATAGACGATCTTTTAAAGCTAGAATTAGCAATAACTTAAAAGAAAATCTCTTGAAGATTTTAATAAAAGTTTTTAACGAAATAAGTACTGGTCTGAATGTTAGAGTGAGTATTAATTAATCTTAATTTTTCTTTAGAATGTTTTATTACAATTCGTAGTTTACAGCGTGTAATTGTCAATGCTTAAATTGTGAATGATGGTGTTAATTAATTGTCCGCATTATACCTTTGTTAAACACATAATCCTATAATCTTCGGGTAATTTGTTTTACTAAACGTTTTATAAAAAAATGTATCTATAAACTAGCTGTTGCCCGCGACTTCGTCCCGTGGGTAGAAGATATAAGTTATGATTTATACCTGCCCTGTTTTTTTCACATTTTCCATTGTATCTTCGCTCCTATTAGTCGCAGCATGATAGTTTACATGATAGTTACCCGCGACTTCGTCCACGTGGTGAATTTTCCCCGTTTTTTCCACATTTTCCATTGTATCTTCGCTCCTATTAGTTGCAGCGTGTTGTTATATAGCCTATAGCCTTCCTTGATAAATGGTCTATTCAACACAAAAAGAATTTTTCAATTTGGACCAGTAGTTCCTGAGATTAGCGCGTTCAAACAAACAAACAAACTCTTTAGCTTTATATATTAGTATAGAAGTATAGATAATAAAACTTGCTTGATTAAGCCTCTACTATTACCCTTTACGCTAAAACTGGATACCGTTTTTGCCATCACAGAATACATTTTTTTCGTGGAAAGTAAGTAATTAATGTTTCGCCAACCTCAGCTTGTTTGGAAATAAGCCAGTTCAGAATATCTGCATATAAAGGACAGAAACTATTGGGTCAGTCCTACCTATCCCAAAAGAGACATTTGACAACACAATTAATTGCAAAACAAAACAAACTTCACTGTCTGTGAATCTATAAACCTGTAATAATTTCAAGTTCATTTGACGCGACATGACAGTGTGACACATTTTGCTAAAGAATATTCACAATGGTCATATACCATTTAGGATTTTTGCCTCTATTCTGATACGTGACTTGGTTACTGACATATTTACTAACACTTATTTGATATTGCATTTGCTGAAATCTATACTTCTATACTAATATGTAAAGCTGAAAAGTTTGTTTGTTTGTTTGTTTGAACGCGCTAATCTTAGGAACTACTGGTTCGAATTGAAAAAACCTTTTTGTGTTGAATAGACCTTTTATCAGGGAAGGCTATAGGCTATATAACATCACGCTGCTACTAATAAGAGCAAAGATACAATGGAAAATGTGGAAAAAACGGGGAATATTCTAAGCACGTGGACGAAGTCGCGGGCAACAGCTAGTTTTAATTCTAAAAGATTTGAAAGCAAACTGATTAAACGAACAGATTAAAAACTTTAACTTGTACCCTTAACCGTTATGAATAAATAATGTACTATCTAAAATATGTATCCCTTTAAAAGCCGTTACAAAAAAACTTACATTGACCATACCAACTACCCCAATCTATACATTACCAAACACAAGTTCAGAATTATGTGAGTAAGTACAACAACAAACAAAAGTGTCTTCTCATTATAAAGCGTCGGGCACACGGCTCTGAAAGTTATCCGTCTGTGACAAGCGACGCCTCGCCGCGCGATATCGATCGAGACCGCGGGAACGCGCGGCAAAACCGTTCGTGTGCAATGTGTCGAACACCGTACAGTGTAGATGCTGTCTCATATTATTGTACCTTTATTAGATAGTAAGTAGTTATTGAATTTTGACACTATATGGAAATTCAGAAGAAGAAATTAGATGACAATATCCTATTACCTACCTTATAAGTTTAATTCATTTTAATTTTGTTTTTTTTTTTTAATTTGTAATGTTTTATTTTATCTACTGTTAATTTGATACACAATGTTTATGATGTTATTAGGCGAGGCTTCCTAGCACAGGTAAATACTTACTTAAAAGGAGGTCTCCATGCAAGGTTTTATGATTATGTAAAGGAGGTCTCCCTGTATTTTATGTTTATGTTGACTTGTGTCAAATAAACATCAACATCATATTTTTATTTTATTACCATACTGTGAAAACAGTTTTTGTAGTATCTTTGTTTTGGATCCCTGGTTTAAAGGATTTTAAATGGTAGAAAGACAGCTAACAGCATTATCAGAAGCATTATCATATCAGAAGTTTGCCATAAAGCTTTTCAGATATAAAACCTACATAAATAAAAAAAATCTAAACGAGAGCTCAGTGCAAATGCAGATGAATCCAAACCGCGCGTTGTTTTTATCGATCCGCGAC
This sequence comes from Trichoplusia ni, assembly GCF_003590095.1. Classification (NCBI taxonomy): domain Eukaryota; kingdom Metazoa; phylum Arthropoda; class Insecta; order Lepidoptera; family Noctuidae; genus Trichoplusia; species Trichoplusia ni. The sequence goes on from NC_039492.1 coordinate 4,006,839, forward strand.
CATTGACCGCGCAAACGTACGAGTTGCGTTCATTTCTTTACTTCTTTGACGCGGCTTCACATCCGGCTGGGTTTAATGCATTTGCTCTCTGAAGCTTCTAAACTTGTTGGTGGTATACAAGCATACTGCTTGTTAAATAGTATATGAATTTTGATTTGGCGATGATGATTACATGTGTGGTTGCAAGTTTATACTAATTCTTGTACGGTAAGACATAGAAGTCCATGAATAGTTTTTAAAAGAAGTTTTAACACAAAAAGTTGGTATTTCGGCTCGGTAGCAAATTAACTCTAGCACTGAAAATCTACCGAAAGGTGGTTAATTATCGATTGTGAGTTTGTGTGTGTGTCTATCATTCAGTTTTGCAGCTAAGTGTACAAATGTGACTGTTAACAAAGTATTTATATATTATGCATCAAAGTGAGGGTCTTAGCAGATGAAATAAGAATGCCCAGAACTAGGTTACTCAAGGCTGATGATGATGTATACGCCATGAGTAATTTAAAAAGTAACTTTTTTGCTTGCGTGATGAATTAAATATTTTCAACTGCCTTCAAAAATGAGGAGCCAGTTTTTTTTTTTTGCTACCTTCTTAACTTCGGACTTTAGGTACCTACCATTCAATTTTATCAGTAGATGTTATTTTGGTCGTTTGTATATTATCTTTCTATAGTCACGGGATCCCTTCATGTGAAGAGACCCGGTCCTTTTTAAAGGCTTGCACGGGGACACAGGTCCTACATGAAGAGGCCTTGTTGAGAACTTTAATCTAATATTTGATGGGGTATCTACTAGGGATCATTCACCTCCGCTCTATGGGAGAACGGACATGAAGAATCCAAAAGAGATACAAAACTATTGCAAGAATGTGTGCTAGTACAATTAGGCTATTATACATATGATAAGTTATATGGACCAGTTCCTTGGATTTTCCGGAACACTATGGCACCTGCCTCTCTACACATGGTGATGTAAATAAATTGGCAGGCGGTGACTCGCCACTCACTAGATGGGCTCCCTGTGATACCGATGATATTATCTTCATTGTTAAATATTTTGAAGCTCAGCTCCAACAACTCATTATATTGTTATGTTGAATAATAAATGGAGCATAAAATCACAATAGGTAAATGCAAACTCTATAGTAGGAGAAAGGTAGACAAACACATGATGCCGGTTAGCGTCCCGTGCCATCGACCTGTGACAAGGAACTGGTAAAAATTGATACGGCGATAGGTAAAATGTGTTCCATATAATAATTTTCGAGTACTTTGTGATTAGAGATGGAACTATTTTACCACCTTTTTTATAATTATTGGTTCCTAGGTTTTGCACGCGACTGCGTTCGAGTTAAGTAGGAACGCGGAGCTCCAAGATTATAAATAAATAAATGTTAGAAGGTAATATTGAGATTTGATTGAAATTGGAAAAGCAGTTTGGGAGTCCATCGCGGATAAAAGAAGTAACGCGTAATTTATTAATATTAATTAAAATAGAGCAAAATGATAAAATTCATAAGTTTTCAGTCCCACAATAAAAGTAGATGATGCCAATTTGGTATACAGATTTTATGTCCTCGCGGCTTTATTTTGGGACAGTCAGAGCTACTGTCAAAAGCTAGTTTTTAAAATATTATTGCCATATTTATAATTTAGTGCATGAATGTTTCACGTTCCGCGCTGTCTGTACTCAGCGCTATGGCGCTAGATAAAAACCAGACAGATCATTGTGCAAATGTTAACTTTTGAAATAAAGTATTGTATATTAAAGATTACATTCCAATTTTAGTGTCATAACGAAATCTGTATGACATTCGAAACGTTATGTGGCTAAATGTAGCCAAAATATTAAAAGTTGTTTCAAATCAAATCAAAATTCATTTATTCAAATTAGGCTACTAAGTAGCACTTTTTGAAGGTCAGGTTACATTGGACAGCACCCAGTTTCGCCCACCCATCACCGCTTCCTAAGTGCTTTTGCTGTGAGAGTTACTGTTTGTATTTAGGTGCTCTTTTCGGCTGGGGGTCCATGCTTAGCAAAGACCACGATTTATAGAATGTTTGCTTGGCAAGCGTCATGTACAATGTTCTTGCTCTTGATTTGCAAATATGGAAATAAGCTTTTGCGACATTGTCTGCAGAAAATGCATAAAAAAAAACCATTTAACAAAAATGAACGTATTGCAAACTAAGTTAGCTAGGAGTAAAATATTCATACCCTCTTGTATTAACAATTTTTAAGACACTTTATTAAAAAATATTTTATGACTGAGTAGAAATATCTAATACTACGCTATTCTCTGTATTTACGTACACGTACGTAGTCAATTTAATACACGAACAGACACGTTAAGTTGCAAGTATCCATTGAAGTTCTCGAAGTGCCAGTAATATGCAATGGACACTTAGTCAAGTTGTAAACTTGTGAAGACTATCTAAAAAGTCGTCTTACTGCAGTGGAAACTTAACTGAGTGGAGAGTAAAATATTGCTTGCTTCAAGAATATTTTTGAAGAAGGATCACAGAGAACATAAAAAGAATATTTTGATTAAATACGTTTTGGGATTCCGCACCCGAATGGGTTATGGTGTTTGTACGTCTGTCTGTCCGTCCGTCCGACATCACCAGGCTCTATCATAATATAATGAAGAGAGAGCTAAACAGATGTAGTTTTTATAGATGACGTATTCTTGATGCCGCTAAAACAATAAATACAAAAAATTAAGATCGAGGTTTAGCAACAGTGATTAAAAAAAAGTAAACAATTCCACATAGTTTTGAAGCTACCTACTCAAACCCATCACATTTTAGATTAAAGTTCTCAAAAAGGCCTCTACATGTTAGATCTGTGTCACCGTGATCGCTTTTAAAAAGGACCGGGTTTCTTCCCATGAAGTTATCTCGTAACAGAAAAGATAAAAAAAGTAAAACCATTTAATGGTTTCCACACGTATTACAAAAAAGTTACACCCACCTAACTGTGTGTCAGTTTGTCGATGGTAGTCTTCCTTATCCGTGCCTCGGTGGAACAGCTCTGCTGCTCAAGCTGTCCAGGATAAATGAAGATTAGATTTCTTAAATAAAACCGCTATAAACATTATTTTCCAGTTATTACAAGCTCCAGAGCTCAAGTTATTTATAGTTCATCGATTTTGTTCGAGTCAATAAGTTTGGGTTAAACAGGTATTTTGCTCTAAATTGGACCTCAAAATTTTACTACTATTGTAAATTAAGCCACATTGTTTGTACAAAATTAATCATAGTTGAACCTATGGATTGAAAAATGAAAATAAGATTTTATTAAAAAGTAATCGGAGAAATATAACTTTAACCAGCAAATCCAAAGGTCCTCTTGTTACAGCATTACTGTATTTTGCCTAATACTTCATACTACATTTATATTAGTTACTACATTACGTCTCAAACCCATGACGAGATGGGATGGGGTAATAAATGAACAATAGCTTTGTCATTTGATACCCCATTCACTATCACCAAACGAAAACTGGGAGGAAGCTGAATTCGGCTGCATATACCTAATATTACATCAACTCCTCATTACCAACGGCTACAGCCTGACCTGATTCCAATACACGAACACGTGTCATATCACCCATCAGATTACACGAGATTCAGAATGCGCCGAGAATTAGCATTTGTATTGGCGATCGATAATAGACTGCTGTAACTAGTTCAGACCTGTTTTATTTAGACATTTTTTATGAAATACTACAAACCTTTGCCATAAAATAAGTGCTAGATATAGAAAAGTTGTAATTTTTTTGTTATCAAATATGAGTCTGTTTGCTACAGTCATTTTCAAGGGAGTTTAGCTACTTATTTCATCTCTCAGTTCGTTTTGCCTATTCTTAGGTTTTCTTCTACATATCGTCTAAGAATTAAAAAGATTTGAACGCAGTAACATTAGAGCTAAGATGTGATTATAACAGTATGGAAAGTTTTACATACGATATTCAAATCTAAAAAAATGCTTTTTTTTCGACTGCATTGAGGAATTTAATCATTGTGTTGCAGAGGTGTAGGAAACGTTCATGTAACATGCACAAAGATCCTCAGTCTCAATACAAGAAGTCGCGGATCGAACGTGCGCCACGTAGAGTCAAAGTTGAACATAACATTTTAAGATAACTAGTCTGCACCCTGCTTACTATTCTCTAGTCCAAAAGTTACTCAAGATTTTCATAACAAACTGTTATTGAGAATCAATTTGCACACACTCACTATAACCAAGTTACGTAGCATGCAATTCACAGATGCTAGTCCTACCACGTAGTAAAATTAAACACGTATGGGTGGAAGCGAGAAAGCGCTATACATGGCATAGAGCGATATCTCCTTTCCCCAACTACAATTGGACTACTTTAAGAGTCCGTAGTAGGTTTTCAGTTCGGAACGTCGCTGCGGAAATAGCCAGTCTCAAGCTGCATGCGGAACCCAAGTGATTCGGAATTTACATGCTAATGAACATGAGTGGAAGCTGATCGGAATATGGAAAAGATGTTTCTTAGGTAGTAAGGTGATTTGGTACAGAAAAAAAAAGTTTGGTTAAATTAAAAACTATTTATTACATACCTTATAGAGGTAATTTTCTTTGTTTTAGTTATGGATTAAGTTGTCATTCCTAAAAGACTCACAGTATCGGGGACCGTAATTTTTTCGTTTTTTACTTTAGAAAGGTTTTAATACAGTAAATTATAACATTGAAGGCTTCTTTTCTCTATATTTGAAACGGCATAGCAATATGTTATACATACCAATCTTACCTTAGTGCATCTTAGTATTCTTGGCAAGATACATGTTTTATTTTACCTAAAAGTGATGTTACTGTTTTGCCTAGAGTGATGTTTTGTTTGTCAATCAACTGATATTATCATCTGTGAAAATGTCAACTATCTGGGTATCACGGGTCAGACAGCGGACGCTCAGCAATAGGATTACGATTTAAAACTTAGATACGAAACCCAAAAAAAGTCATGTCTACTAACAGATTAATGATTTAATTTAATTTCCATTTTTCCAACTATCCCTATCAGCTAATTAAACAAGGAAATTAGGTCATCTAAGGCCGATATGCCAAGTTCACATGACTCGTCCCAATGTTTGTCCGGTCAAACAGATTTCTCCGTTTGTCATCACCATTTTCGGAGGACCCACCCTGCAGAGATAAGCTTCGCCTTTGTTTGGACCGTCTGTACCCACTTTGCCTTCAGTCCGAAGTGGTACGTAAAGGTGATCATGGTCGATCCTAATCATGTTTAACTGTATTTTTAATGTTCTATTGTTTTGTGCCGTTTCTATTATCGCGAGTAAAATTGTTGAAGGGTAAGTTTTGCTTGGATATTCTCGTTTTATGTGTGGAAGAAAATAGTGTTGTTTTTCTGAAGTGCTATGAATTTGTTTTCCTCTTTTAGTTATTAAGCCCTGATACTTTGGATTTCGTAATAACCAATTAATTAATTAATGGATTATTGAATCACAAAATTAAAGTGTTGATCTATTTTTCATTAATTACGCGAAATTTTCATTAATCAACATAAATAACCTGTAAGTTACAACACAACATAAATATTAAGGTGGCTCCTGTTTATGTAAACATTTGACAACGCGACAATTACAAGCTTCCTGGAAATAAGCCTGAAGGGAAATAGATTATTCGTATTTCAAATTCTTCAAGCGTCATTATGACGGTAATTACCGAACGACTTCCAAGAATATGTTAATAAAAACCGGGTCTTTTCGTATTAGAACGCCTTTACATCTAAGTTTTTATTCCACATAAACATTTATGTATAACAGAATATCTTTTTACAATAGTATAGCAATTACAAATATGTTACAACAAGTGTTTTCTTTTCAATAGATCCTACTTAAATTTATTTCTTTAATCCACAGATCTCAGCCTAACTTACAAAAGACAGTCGAGGCAATGTTCAGCGACCGAAGTCACGAGGTGCATCCAGGCCCCTGCAAGTTACTCAGATCTACGAAACGACAGGTGAAAATGTGTGACAGAGATACTGGCCTCTCAAATGCCATTAGCATCGCCAAGGAACAAGCAATAGCCGCTTGCGAAGAAACATTTCAGTACGACCGATGGAACTGCTCCGTCGTCTTCAATAGAAAACTTAAACGGAACATATTCAATAAAATCTACAGAGAAACTGCCTTTGTACACGCTTTGATAGCAGGTTCAATAACACACTCAGTGGCGAAAGCATGTGCGTCAGGGGACCTATCTTCATGCTCGTGTGTCGGAAAGTTCACCAAAAATAATACGTGGAAGGTTGCAGGCTGTGGGGATGATTTCAGACACGGAAAGAGAATCACTAAGAACTTTTTAGACTTCAAACACGCTGGGAATGATCAAATAGCAGAAGTATTAAAACAAGACGTTATAGTTGGAGTCGATTCCATAGGAGAACAAATGAAGGAGGTTTGCAAATGCCACGGATTCTCAGGCTCATGCACAACAAAAACTTGCTGGAAACGTCTCGGCCCATTCAATTCAGCCATGGGTCTGTTAAAGAAACACTACCACCACGCATTGAAAAAGAAAATAATGAACTACACGACGAAGAGAGCGATCACACCAAAAGTGAGGAACAAAATGAAAATTGACAGAAAAAACCTGGTCTATTTGCAGAGGACCCCAAATTTGTGCGTCAGTACTAAAGGCAGGGTCTGTAAAGACAGGAAGAATTGTGCGACGTTGTGTTGTGGGAGAGGTCACATTACAGGGAAGAGAAATGTGACGTCTAGATGTAGGTGTAGGATGGTAAACTGTTGCTTCGTCCAGTGCGATACTTGTGTTGAGGAGGTCGAACATTTTACTTGTAAGTAACTCGACGATATCTCAGTAGTTGTATGAATTTAACTATTTAGTATTTGGAAGATGGTTTGAACTGATATTGTTTCTCGGAAAGATGATTGTGGCCTAATGTGGTGTGCTTTGCTTCTTATTTATAGTAGAAAAGTGATACGGAAATTAAAAAATATTATTCTATTTTTTTTTAGCATTATTATCTGAGCATGTTAATATCCGCAACCGATGAAAAATATTTTTATATTTTGTTACGTTTACAAATTGTAAAATGAGTTTTTAAATTTTGGTCTTGTTCAAGTATTGAATCACTCATGTATTTGTTTAGTTATAAGATTGTATGTGATATACAGCCTTCGTGCTGTAGTAGGTGTGTCCGTTGCGATATGGAAGACTAGCTGTGATATAGGAATCGCGATAAGTAACTTACTCAAGGCATGTCAAGTCAAAGTTGGATTTAATAAATAATTATTAGCATATTATAATACACCTGGTTTTATTTCTTTCGTTTTATACAGAATTTTCAAATTGCTTTAAATGTGTTTTAATGCATTCTCCCAACAATCGTTTTTATTGATAGATTTACTTACAATGAACCCAATATTAGTAATTTGTACATACTTTAAAATAAGCATAATTCAAGAACTAATTAATTCAATATTAGTTACGCCATCTGTTTTAAAATAATGGTACTAAGACAGCACTGCCATCTATCAGATAATATAAAAATGTAAGGGAGCTTTAAAGCTTGCTGATACGAGCGCACGACTTTAGGTCGTAGTTCACGTCGTTGTCACTGGATGGCGCTTTACGTATAGTTTCTTAAAGTTCTCACAGATGGCATTGTGTGTTAAATATTTTGGTGTATTTTATTTTACATTTTTGTAATATAATGCTTAACAATAATGACTGTTTTTAGTTTTGGCATTTTATGATGGGATGTGCATTCTTACGGAGTTTTTTGTTCCCATATTAAAAAATAAGTGGAACCCGTAGCTACAGACGGCAGAAACACCTATTTTTATTTATTTTCAAATTCCTGAGATTCAAACTTGTTTGTGTTAATGCGTTATTCATAATTTCACCGCTGTTGGATCTTGATGCACCGATAACATCAGCTTAATGCATGTCGATCGCGAAATCTTATACGCGTGGAAAGCTTTGTACGGTTAGCAAAAAAACCTTTCAGGAAAAAGTACCGTGAGAAGAGTCCTCAGCAAATTTACATGATAACTAGCTGACCCAACAAACGTTGTTTTGCCTAATAAATTATTTCTAGTTGTATGCATATAAAATTTGGTAAAAATCGGTTAAACCGTTTCGGAGGAGTACGGTAACTAACATCCTGACACGGGAATTTTATATATTAGAAGATAATGCTAATGCGCATAATTTGTGAGAATAAAAGGACAATTTTTAATATGGAACTATTATAATAAAAAATAAAAAACATTTAAAAAATCACAATTGAAACAAAAGACACTCATTCACTTTAATTCCGTTCATATAAAAACCCACACAAAGAAACTATTCCAATGTATGTAAGTACAACTAATATTATTATACCTGTGTGAGTAATGTGTACATGCATGACAATGTATGTTTGTGTGAGTGCCCAATATCGTAGACTCATCGGTTCAGCGAGACGTGAACGATGCTACAAGACGCGTTCGGGTCGCAACCGCGGGAGCGCCAACAAAATAAATTTCACCTTTTAACTGAACACAACACAATATTTGAAATGTCACGTCTTAATAAAGATATAGGGTGTTACTTTTTGAGTCGATTTTCTATGATTTTTATTAAACTACTTATACCGATAGTAGCTGAATTTGTATGATATAGGATATCTATAACTTACGTTGTGATGTTGGTCATATCTTTTTCAGATACCTATCTTTTTTATTGATAAAACTACTGTCCATATAATTACAAACTAAATACTAGGTAACAGACACTTAAAATAAAGTACCCGTCAAACAAGCCAACTTTGCCAATCAAGGTATCTTTGCCCCAAAAGCAATTTATAAACAAATCCTCTTACATAAGAATCAATTTTAGTTTTATGGTAACATTTATAATCAACTTTCCACCCAAATAATGAATATTAATACAAATAGTAAAGTTGGCTTGTTTGACGGTAGTAAAAATCTTAGATGAAACATACGAATATTGTTGTATTTATGAAATAGTCACTTATACTACTTATTTTATTTTATAAGAATCACAATCAGAGAATACCACTGAGTTCAAGTCACATTTCAATTACAGTTTTATTCGTGTACTTACAACCAAGTTACATCATATCTTAGTCATTATACTGTATGCGTCACCATGACTTACTTCAAACATAAATGCAAAAAAAGAATCTTCAAATTTCATCACCTGATACACTCACTACACCTTGGCAACATGACGTCACACCCTCAAAAACCTAAATGCCCTTAAGAATGCGAGCACTGTAGAATCGAACACAAATTTAAAGAAGTCTAGAATCATCAAAAACAAATGACTAACACGGATACATATTAAGGCCTTAAGATCACTCAACATTATTATTATAACGCCTATAATTGACCCCTAAACCATTAAGGCAGGCCACAAAATTGCGGTTTGTTTTCGATGGCAACTCACATAATTACGATATTAATGAAAAATAAGCTAAAAAATGCAGCTTTGAGATTTATTTATTTATTGACCCGCAGCGAGGCGTGGACCCTACTATTTGTACATCTCGAACGTAACTCACTTTGCTCTCGTTTACCTGTAACTATTAAATATAAGTTAGATTTGAGCTAAACTTAGTTTAAGTAATCGTTTATCAAAAATACCTATCCGAATAGTTAAAGGTGAGCCATCTTTGTTAAAAAATATTAATGATTAAATAATCTGCTTTTATTGTAATAAATAACTATACAAACTTAAAAAAAACTCTTTATTTGCTAATTTCAGGTATACTTTTTTCAATGAGAGCGTTTAATAATTCATGACAAATGTATAAGAAAGATCTTACGCGCTAAAAAGTGAAAGTGACTAAGAAATGACAACCATTAGTAACACCGATCGTTACCTAGCCGAGACAATGCCAATAAAAATTATGTTATTCCAACCAATTACGAACCATTAAACAAAACTCTTTATAGCTTAATGTAATCCTCGGAGGTTTTAATACACGCCACGTTTTTATTTATGAACTCAATGTATTATTAGTATTAGGTATTCCGTACACGTAGGATCATGAGTCTTCCATAGTCGACGCTTTTCAAACGACTTTAAAAAGGTGGAGGTTCTCAATTCATCTGTATTTTTTATATTTGTTTCCGACTGTTTGAACCTATTTTGTTGATTCTTTTTTCATTTGACATGATATAGTAATTTCATCAAGTTTGGTTTAGTCGTTTTTGATTTGAAGTAGGTTGTAAGTTTTTGTTGTTAACACAATATGAAGTGAAGTGAAGGGTGGGCGATACGGGGAGCTGTCTGTGTCACTTTGACGTGCAATAAGTGCTACTTTGTTGCCTATTTTGAATAGTATGAAATAGGATATCTATAACTTACGTTGTGATGTTGTTCATATCTTTTTCAGATACCTATCTTTTTTATTGATAAAACTACTGTCCATATAATTTGATTTTTATATACCTCTGTAAGATCGGATGGTTTATAGACTCTAGTCGATAGGTAAAGGCCTAGTGTTGCCTATTGTGCAAAGGGCTTTAACGTTTATTGAATATGGGATCGCTGTATTTAGGAATTAGATGAATGGGTTTGTATATGAGTTGTTTTTATTAGTAATGTTTTTGCATAATACGTTCTGATGGACTTGAGTACGTTTTCTTAGTTTCAATTTAAAGTTATATCGTAATACCTGAAGCTTTTTTTGCATATCATCGCTTTTACATGTCTTTTTTGAGAACGATGGAGTCATCATTTCTTATCTGACTAAGTACTCCGAAACGAAATGTCAAAATAAACTCACTTATAATCAAACTCTATTACTGAAGTACCGCTATCCATCCATTTGTCTAACACCAGGATGAATCTAATGAACAGTGATAGCGAACTTCGCCTGACCATGATTTTCTAAGTTTAACTCATAACATATATTACAGTAAAGGTGGTTTTTCATGGACATCTATAAAAGGGTACAGCCCAAGGTCGTGTTTTATATATGACACAGATTTTACAAAAACAACACCCTCTATCTAAAAGCTCAGGAAATCAAACGTCGGGCTAAATTATTAATGTTTGCTTAACCCGATGTGGCTGTCGATAGCATATGAAGACGTAAAATGCTTTAGTTTTTGTTTTGTCTGTCCGTCTGTACCGTGGGCTTGGTTAATTAATTATGATAAATAATGCTATATTATGCATATCGTGTTATACGCCTCACTTGATAGGGTGATGAGTTCTTATTTAGATAACTGAAGAATGGAGAAATATTGGGTTTTATATCACGAAGGTTTTATTTGGCTTTGGTAATCTGTGTATTAGATATTCGATGAATGTCAGTCTATCTCTTATATTCCGGTAAAGCAGTTAAAGCCTGATCAGGCTCAAGACCCCGGTAGTCTGAACTTTTAATCATGCCTAAGAACATTTGCATAAATAACTCACTTTAAAAAAACAAATTAAAAATGCTCAATCCGTTCGAGAGCAATTATACCGAATAACAATAATTTAATAACTACTAACAATAAAGCCAAAAATTTAAAAATTTCCAGAGTACCAAAAACAAAAACTTCAAACATTTATTAACTTCCAAAGCAAATAGAGTACTTTAACTCCATGTTATATCAAACATAAAACAAAAGGTTATCAAAAAAAACACAAAATACTCCAAATGTCTTCTAAATATATCAGATTCGTAGCTTTCCCCTAATCGTTCATTAATGCAGAATATAATCTCGTCACTGCATCCGAAATAGCCCCAATCTTAAGCGGCTACTTAAGCTGCCACCCACTGCCAAACTCATAACAGTGTCATTTTAAACGTTTAATTACGTATAATGTACGCATAATTGAGCACATTTACTTCAAAAATCACTTCAAAGGATAAAAACCTTAAATACCCCTCAAGGATTAGAATGCGACACTATTATCTAACAGGTCTTTAGCAGAAATACAACAATAAAAGCGCAACTGTACGTAATTAGGAGGCTGGTGTTATAAAGGACTTCTGTAGTATTTTTGTTAAGGAGCAACGGAACGGAAAATTATGGGATCCGAAGGATTTTTACTGAAAGGGTGAGTTTTTAGTTTGGATTTATTTTGGACATCCGTTCGAAGATTTTTTCAAATAAAGAGGAAAAAAGATATTTATAGGCTACCATTAAGCACACTTTTTGAACTTAAAAGTCGAAATTGAACAGCACCTTCACTGCTTTCTAAGTACTTAAACTGTGGAAGAGTAACGACAATTTTAAACTGTACTTTAATAGGTGTAGTTCTGTCGTACCATTCCCAACCATCTTTTCTTCTCGACTTTCATGTAAGTAACACCATCGATACACAACCAAAAATTGCCAAAAAAACATCAACAAGCAGTCAAAAATCTCTTGACTGTGCAGAGATCAGAAAAGATTAGCATCAACCAAAACGAATGCTACCAATTATATGTATAAGAGCTTAGCTAAAAAATCTATACTTACATACCTCAAGCATCCCTTACCTGAACTCTGAATGGAGATCTAAATCCCTCCACAATGGTATTAGGATCAATAAATGTTGGAGTATTTGTTTGTGACAAAATTTACAGTTACACTGTTCTCCGTGGTCAGTCGCGCGTGCTGTATCGATGGACAAAGGCATTGCGTTCCTAATGTATTTGTGTAAAGTAATAGATATGTTTGCCAGTTTTTTGGGCGAATTATTATTGCGAAATGTTGCCTGATTTGAGTGGAAATGGATTTGAATGTTGAAGGGAATTTCGTGAATGTTGGGGAGCCTCATTGAATCTAATCATATCCCTCCTAGCAAAGCATTTACACTTTACGCAAAGTCGTAGATGGCTGAATACTTAAATATTACATTGATCTGTCTAAATAAAACTGTGTCAAATTTACTGTCGACGTCTTTTAAAAATTGAACCATTAGCTATATCGCGAAAGCACAGAGTGTCTTACTAGAAAGTTTTTATCTTTAAAAAATATTTAGTGAAGATTTGCACCTACCCCATTTATGAAGCTTTTCAGTTAAAACATCGACCTTTAAAAAATAGTAGTGCAAACAATATTTAAATTGAATCAACTAGCCTCGGTAACCATAGAACATAAATATACTCTCATTAGCATTTCGTAAATAGATCCCCGTATTAAGGGCAAGCGTATTTTTGATTATTTAATTAAGACCCACTATGGTTGATGTGCGTTGATAATCAGGAATGGCGTCGGACGGGTCCGTGTTCGTTTTGTTAATAATATTTAATCTCTTCATTCTGACTGGCTTGTTTCGGTTGGGCATAGATGGTTATTGTTATTTATACCTTGGTATATTTTGGATATAGTGGCCTTACTTGTAACGATTTTGATGTGGTACTTTAATGTACAATTTTTGGATTGGATTGGAAATATTTCTGTAAGAGATCTATAAGTATTTCTTTTGAATGATTCATTTCCCTTTTCAATTACTTTACACGTAATTTCTTCAAGCTCGAAGAAAACTTCAAAATGAACAACATCCTCTTTGGAGGTTCCCAATTCTTTTTTTTATCAGTATCCCACTCCTGGCCAAAGGCCTACCCCAAACACTTCTACCATTTTTTATCATGGGAAACATGGAATCAGCCCACGCGGTTAGCGTAAGATACTATTAAAGACCCCCAGACCTAGATAGGGCATTTCTGGGTTCTACAAGGAGGCGGAAACCATGGCACTATCTGATGATACTATTAGTAAAATATCTTCGATTATTGACAGTGCGATGCAACGGAATTACTATTAATACTGGATAATGGATGGCAAATTACCTGATAAAATGTACGAATGTGTGATTTTAAGGAATACACACTTGTACCTATGCGATAGTTATATAATGAAGGCAAAACAGTCTCTTCTTTTTTCAATATGAACATGTAATTTCTTAATAAAGTATGGAATTTTATAATTACCATCGACCACAGGCTTGGCTTGTTAAAGTTTTTCTTCACAGATATCGTTATAATTATTGTAACTCGTAAATTGAAATTTATGATCTGACAGACTTATTTTCGTATTCAATTCAAAGTTTCGATCAAATCGATTTGTACATTTATTCGATTTCGCCAAGTTTTCGATCAATTTAGTGTAATTATTGTATTTGGTGTTTGACTACTTAAATGCTTTTCTATTAGATATATTTTCTGGGACATAATTTATCATGTCTAGATATAAATGCGTAATTTCAAAGACCAATATTTCTTACTGTTTAATTCATGTGGCACTAATTGGTTTAAGTAAATGAATGAACTGGCTGGTTAGTCTTGTGTTTAGTGGCGCCGACTGTTATACCGGAGGTCGTGGGTTCGATTCCCACCCAGGACAAATGTTCTGTGATGGGCATGGTCATTTGTTCTGTGTCTGGGTGTAATTTATCTATATTATGTAGGTATTCAGGAACATATAAGTATGTTTATTAGTTGTCTAGTAGGCACTCATAATACAAGCTTTGCTTAGTTTGAGACTAGATGGCGCTGTGTGAAAGTTGTGGAATATTATTATTGACTAAACGTCAGACCACCTAAAATAAAAACTTTCCAACACATTACAATTTACTTGACTAAAGACGCTAAACTTACAAACGTAAGTAGCCTTGGAGTGTAAAAACGCATACCATATTAGTTGAAGTCGGTTAGATTCGTCGTTTCCACGTTATGGTGGCATCTCTTCAATTATGTATCACTACGTTAATGTATTATTTAACACTTAGTCGAGTTTCGACATATTTCTTGTTGGCTCCCCGTGGAGTGACTACATTTAAGCGGTGGCGCAAGTTATAGGGATTGTGTCTTCAATTCTGTAGTAAAAATTTGGTATAGCACTTAAGTAGTTGAAAGTATTGTTTTGTGAAAAAATAACCTCTAGCGCACTAAGAAATTTAATTCTTGTCTAGCAGGGATTTTACAAACATTCAATTTACATGCATAAACCTAGACCCACGACAAGTATTTGTGGATGCTTGCACAAATGCGTATCTTTAGCAGCGAACCCGCGGTGTCGTAATTTTCATTTTTTTTTAGTTGAGTTTTCTAAATCGAATACCTTAGCTTGTTACTGTAAAAACCTGGGCGTCCATTTAAGTATTTCCTTGTAAAAAAAATCTACTGCAATAGTCCAAAGTATCTACTTTGAATCTGCACTCTTCTGAATCATCATTTTTTTTAGTGTGCGATGCCTTACTCTTGACCCCAGTAAGATTTTAGTGACTTTAAAAGAAAGACAGCTATTTTTAGCCTCAGCATGCAACCTCAAAAATCAATTTGATTAACAAAATGTTGTTATACTGAAACCCAAAGTACCTAATAACCTAAAACCCAAACCTAGGCTGTTACTTTCGTGACTATAAGTTTAAGACTTGCACCACAATCCCCGTGGTGTTGGTTATTTTTTCAGAGTGTCAACGAGATCGGATTGACAGCATGGACGGGTTGTGAACACTGATACTGCAACAGTGTTTGTCAATCAAACTGGGAGGGTTAACATACCGCTTTTTGTGACGCTTAGTTAAGAAATTACGGTTATTGATGCCTATTTTTGTTGTTATTAGACGGTTTAGTTTGAAAAGGGTTTAGTATGACTATAAATGAAGCAGACAATGTAAGCTTTGTGCGATAATTTGGGCGACTTTGGCCGCGGAAACTCGATGTTAATTAATAATACATGTATTCTCTGCTACAAGGATATTTATAAATTATTTTATAGTAATAAATCTTTCAAAGCATTAGACAGGCAAAATTCACTGTTCGTAAGTGGCCCTGACTGCTATAACTTAGGTTGTGCGTTCGATTCCCACTCAGGACAAAATATGTTTGTGTGATGAGCACAATCATTTGTTCTGAGTCTCGATGTAAATTTTCTATGTTATGCATGTATTTAGAAATATATAAGTATATTGATCAGTGCTTATAGCACAAGTTTTGCTTAGTTTGAAACTAGATGGCGTTGTGTGAAAGTTGTGGAATTTAAAAAACACCAAATATATAAAGTTAAGGAATATGAATGATTTGCTTTGGCGAAACTACTAAATAGCATCTTAAAGAGTTATATTTTATTTATTAACCTACGAACGTATACAGATAAAACCTCAATTCCCCTTCTTAACCATTATACATCCTTCTAGTAATGAGCAGAGTGTTAAGTTCATTTATTAAGTCCAACTTAATTGACTATTCTCCCATACGTGAGACATTATTTTTTCAATTAATTTAATAATGTGCATTTTAGCAATGATACGTATCGACTCTGTTTTACTTTTTGTGTTTGCTTTTTTTTAAATTGAGTCTTAATATATTGAGAAGGATGGCTCTATGTTAGACTTAAATTGATTTAGGAACGATTGTGGCGTCTTACAGTTATTTTTTTTTACTAACTCACTTACATAATTTTTAAAAAGACTCTGCTTGATTCATTTCTATTCCAAAATTTGAAACGATCTTTTGGTGTGAAATATTTAACTAATATTATGATCTAATCGACTTAAATTGAAAAATCAAGTTTAGGTTTGGAATAAACTGTCGTAAAGGAACAAAAATTTACGCATAAATCTAAACACTTTGACCATAAATCAGCAAAAAAGTCACATAATTAGTAACTTCAAAAAATAATACTCCAGTTTAAATACCAGAATGAATAACTCGCTTATAAAACAAGCAATGAGGTCGGCCTTTGCACGAAAGTCAATTAAAATTATATCATTAATCCATGTCGTGGTTCCGGTGGCAGTATATTTGCTTTACCTTTGCCTGAATTAAAATATAGCGTAGCATAACTTGATCTGATGACAGCGTAAATATTTTACGTCAATGACTAAGGAGTTTGGTATGAGGTGAAACCGCTTGGGAAGTATTTTCATTTTTGGGTGCTGGGAAATGTGTATACCATACATATATATAATTGACTATCAATAGTCAATTATTTGTAATTTTTTTTCTAATTAAAAAACAATTAATTTGAATATTGGTAGAAATTTATTAATCTCAGGGATGATGACTTTTTTATAGTCTGTCATGTAGTTAGCTAATATTTGAGACGTTTTGTCCTGCAAAATATAAATTTTAAACTATGGTGAATGGAACTGACATGTGACGTCTTCTGTGTACAAATAATAAATTTTGCGAAGTTGTTACGTCGCAACTTACCTAAACTAAAGCAATCCTTGTTTTTCATTATTATGCCTGGTAAAGACCTCAGGTACTTTTCTCCAGTGGTTCAGATCTAAA
This sequence comes from Trichoplusia ni, assembly GCF_003590095.1. NCBI lineage: Eukaryota > Metazoa > Arthropoda > Insecta > Lepidoptera > Noctuidae > Trichoplusia > Trichoplusia ni. The sequence goes on from NC_039492.1 coordinate 4,024,093, forward strand.
CACTATATAATTCAAGGGACATATACTATGTAAGACTTAGAAGATCCTGTCTTTACTTTCCCAAAAGCTGTTGCTTTCGAAATTCTTCACACAAATTCAACACTAAATAATCTTCCTTCAATGCGTTTTTCTGGAACAAATATTTAGCTTGCATATCTTGTAATTTCACTTCTCAATCACTAGCTATCACCAGATCTGGGAGTGTACAGAATTTTTCATCGTTTCACTCCAACGCGCCGTCCATTTTATTTGCAGCCTTATTTTTGACACAACGATTAAAATGATAAACCTTGCGAGATGTTAAACTCTCTTTGATTACGATAAAAGATATATAAATGTTTCTTTTTTTTCGGTATTTCAAATTCTTGATGAGAAATCTTATAAAAGTGAGTGTGAAACTGTATTAAACATTCCTTGTTCAAGTTGTTGGACTTGTTAAAATACTTGAATGCGTTATGTTTTATATGTATGTATGTATTGTAGAGGGATTCGAAACTGAGGTGCTGAGAGTATGATTGATATGGACATAATATATTTGGATGTTGAAGTGTTTGAAAGTTGATTTCGTTGATTTCAATTTACCTAAGCGTAGGTAAATTGAAAAAAAAGAACATTTTACACATATTTAATCAATGTGAACTTGGATTGACTGACTGTGATTGCAACGGTTAAATGATATACAATTGTTAAAGTCTTTCAGTTGCCGCGGGTACCTCATTATGGTATTTCAGGATGACAAAAATATCCACAAAGTCGACAAATTTCTAGAATAATCTAGAAAAAATAACAACAAAATAAAATGGAAACCACCAGACGCATTTTGTTTACCACTTCACTTTCATTCGGCCATTGTTTCTTGACACGCAAATTTCCCGAAAATAACTGGGAAAGGCAATAAAACAAGGTTATCAAATAATTAGGAAACACTACGGTAAATGACCAGAATCCTTTATTTTTAAATAAGGGTTTTATATTTGCCATTCAATGTTCAATGACGTAATTCTGTGGCGCCTTGGAGATACTAGGGCGGCATAAAATTTTATTGTTGTATGGATTCATTCAAGTATTGCGCAGTAGATAAGGTTTCCATTCACTGCAAGTGACCTTGACTGGGTGGTCAGTGGAGTTTTGGAGAAGACTAATAATGTCTTCGCAATCAAATGAAATAACATCTTATTTCAGATATAACCTGCTATAGCTATTTTGTAATCAAAACCAATTTAAGAAGTAAATATCATAATATATTTATTATCTGATATTTTTTATTTATTTTCCAGTTGCTTTCTTTAAAGCTAGCTTGTAGAAGAAGACAGAATTAAAAAATACCAAAATATGTACATAGCTAACAAAACGACTACATATAATCAATTCTAAAGACACCCGAAATCCTTGCGAACAAGAAAAAAAACAGCATTTTGAATTATTAGATCACATAATTTACCATTGTGCGCCTAGCCCGCCAATGTAGACCGAGCCACCACGAAAGCGCGAAATCGCTGAACAACTGTTTTTATAAAAAAATAAATCATTTATTTACTTGTCAAGACAAGAATGCCCAACACAAAAATAAATATGTAACGGTCGGGATATACTGGATACGCCTTAGAACACTTTATAAGATCCTTTCGTGCCGGCGCTTGCTCGCACAAAGGTAACAAAAGGGAAAAAATAGGAAAAAAATGTCGAAATGTAGGCGGATCAAGTCATAAGAGGTAGCGAGTACCGATGTATTTATGAAGCATTCCTTGGTAAGTTACATTAAAGGTCGATTAAACATTTTTAAAATATTTTGAAATAGGGTCTCATTTATTTTTTTGACAAAATCATTAAATTTGACAAGCTTAATTTAACGCCACACAATTATTAAATTTGCCACCAACTGCTTGAGCCGTTTAAAAAAATTGCTAAATCGATTGCTTTTAGTTTGAAGTTTGCATATTATGTTGTTTCATAAACTGGAGCAATATTTTGGATCTATGATTTAAATATACACAAAAATATATAAGGTTTATTGTAGAATAAATATAGCCAAGTCTTTGTTGTCTAAACTCTGTTGTTCGAAACGCTAGTTCCTACAATTTACACCACACAAAAAGAAGATGTCGGATCTTTTAAGAAAATTTGGATGCGCCGGGTGCGATGTTTTTTTTTCAAAATCACGTGGGAGGTGAGACGTAATTGCCGAAATTCCTAATTTTTGACAATCAATGGACAGGATATTGCTATTATGATGTACCAAAATCGACGCCATCTTGCTTTAGTGGTGCTTAAGAAATATTCTAAGATAATATCGATGTTTTTGATTACGGACCATTTCTATAATATTTTAGGGATTTTTTGAGAATTTTATTGCTGAAATTGTGTGGGAACAATCAAATGATGGAACGATGGGATCAATTATGTTATTGTTGCATATAAAGGAAATGGTTATGTTTTAAAACGGTTCTCATAATAATGATATCCATTTTAAATGTGTTAATATTATGTAGAACCCTCAAGGCAAGTGGAATTAGAATATGTACCTTTACGACAAGAATACGACATGTCATATTTTTCGTGTCGCAAATAATAATATACCGCAAAGTACTGTATCTTCAAATATTCACGAAGCATATCAAAAAATAATATTATAATTAAGTAAATTAGGAACTCAAAAAAAGTCACTGACTCCTGTTCGTAAAAAATCTCTACATAATTCAAATTTAACCATTCCAGCAACAAGAAAATCCAATCAAAAATGAGCATAGTTCATTCTCAGTCGCAGCAACCTAATTTGGAATCATCATAACTTCCAAACAATAAAGGCATGTTTATATTGTATAATTCAGTTTAATTGTTCATTGAGCGCTGGCGTGAACGCCCGAACCCACACGACGGCAATCAACCTACCACTCCAACCTGATGTTTTAATAAATTTATTTCACATCTTTCCTCCCTTTCTAAAGCACACTGTATGAAAGAGAGGAGTGTAGTTTCCTTGAGAATAGTTTCCCGGTTCTCTCACACCCCGTGTTGGTCCATTCGTGACGGTCGTCTGAATTTCATCTTAGAAATTGTTGTGGTGTAGGGATGGGAAAGGAATGCTTGGTTTTATCGATATCGATTAGTATTTTATCTGAGATAAATATTCTTATATATGGGACTATGAATAGTGATGTTTCACAATAAGAAAAAAATGCTTTATATATAAAGCGGTTTTCTTCTGTAGCGAGAAAATCAAGAAATAAAGAGAGCTTATCAATCTTGGAACGATAATTGCCTATCGTAATTTACTGTATTCTCTTATTTCTAATTCAGTTTCTAGCTAAAGATACTACATACCCCTAACGGATCTTTCTACGTATATCACTGTACCTTAGTTTAAATTTAAATATACTTTACACTAAATCGTATTGAGACTTCTACGAACACCAGTCTTATTTATTTAAGTCCACAAAAATAATATCGACAGTCACGCATCACATCACTCGACCACGCCCCCGGTGCATTAATAATCTCGTCTCACAAAACAATCTAAAATACAATAATTTACTTTCAAAAAGTGACGACTTTGTCGCCTAATTTGTTAAAATTGTTCCGCAGTTACCATTTTTTTTTTAATCTTTTTTATTTTGGCGAAATGAGTAAGCGGTTATCGCTCTTTGTGTGTGTTCTAAGATTAATTGATCGTATGATTATTATAAAGGCATTTTTCTGTCGACGGGATGTCTTTATTTATATTGGTTCTATGCCTACCTAGTGCGTGGGAGGCGTAATGGTCCTTGCGTACGGAGTTTTCTTATTTATAACGTGGTTTGTAACGCGTTGACGTGTAAATTAATTGGTTTTGAATTCGAAAGAGGTTGGTTGTTAAAGTATGATTTTGTATTGATTGATTAGGGTAGGTATAGACATCTATATAAGTGTATTTTTAATAAAAATATTTCAAAGTCATAGTTCATCATCCCACCGCACCGAATGGCAGCATGCTGTGAGAGTGTGTCAACTTTAAGTTTGTTGCGCCGTTTCTTTTCCACAGTTAAAAAAACTTCCTAGTAAATACCTACCCGTGTCAATCAATGAATTCTCAAAATCTTACTTATAGACCACCTGAGATCACCCGGCAAATACACACGTGATCCAATTGTGTTCATATTTTTACCCATCTTTTGTTTTTTAAAGAAACATTTTTCTATTGTTACTAAAAATAGGTACTTACCTACCAACACTACCTACTAACAGGTATGTCAAACTACAAGAATAGGGTTCTCATGAAGAGTATATTGCACTATTCAAGTTCCAACCTAAGAATCGCAATATGTATGAAAGAACAAGTGGTATCCGCGAAATAAAAACAAAAGAAGATAATCCTTTGTTTATCATTGAAGGCAAAATAAACTTTTTCTTTGATAATAGATAATCTTTCTCGGAAGCCTGTTTGCCCATATGTTACAGGATTATGGTCTTAGCGTTCGCTTTGTGTGTAACCAAGCAAGTGCCAACGTGATCGGAGTGGTCGCTGCAGACAATATGGGTCTTACCCGAGGTATAAAACTTTATAACCTCATTGGATACTGGGAGCTATAAAATGTAACTGTACTGAACAATTTGCACCTTCGTTTGCCATCCACCTTGTAGAATAGAGATAAGGTTTGTAGTTTGAACATAACTGTCTAAATATTTTATATTTTTGAAATGTTTGGACAAAAATATACTGAAATGCTGAAAAAAAACCATTTGAAGCGTAATTGTTTCACTGCCTATAACGCCAATAAAGAAACGGTAGCATAAAATATTCTTTTTGGGACTCTACATATTTTATTATAAATATAATATTATGAGGAATTTAAAGCTTCAAAAGTAAAGTTACCCACATGTTTCAAAGAATTCTTACCAGCATCGCATCAAAATCAACAGTTTTCATTTCAAATAGCCTGCCGCGTTTTCCAGGCACTTTTAGAACGTCACGGTAATGACTCTCGTTGCCTTTTTACATAACCTATGTATTTCTTATGAACCTACACTAAATGAGGAGAACCTCATTAGTTTAACAACTCTTTTGAGCTTTTGTACTAAAACCGAAAGTGTTGCGGGTAACATCGTTTAAAGGGATTAGCTAATATCCCATTGTGAATATTGCAGAACAAAGACACCGATGTTAGACAATCAATCCTTATCTGATAACGCTTTTGGTATTTCGGAAAGGTGTAGGTACCGCGCTTTTGTGTAATATTCCTTATTTCTTTAGAATTTTTAAAGGGTTTTTTTGCTGGGAGGTATTTTACTTAGAGGCAAAGAATCATGTTGTTTTGTGAGAAAAAAATATCTGGTTTATATTTCAGATATTTTTTGGAATAATCTAGTCAAGTGTTTTGGGAAAAATGTTAATATAAATATATGGTTCGTTAATCGTTTTTAGTTTATCATACAGGCAGGTGCCTATTAGGATGAGTGTATCACTGACGACTTTCATTAATGAAACTCCGCTATAAATAAATATCAAAATTAAGTTTTATTTTTAATATTTAATGACCTATAAAAACCACCTATCAACATTGATAAAGCCGTTTCAAGCGCCATACATTTCTATGAACTGATAAATACGAATAACAGGTTTTTAATAAAAGATTAAATTGTCGTTTGGTGCCATTAAAAACGTATTCCCCTTAATCTTAAGGATCGTAAAAGTGTTGAATTCTAGAACTATTTATTGGTTGAAAACATTTACAAATAAGTTGGACATCAATAAAAACGGTGGACCCGTTTATAACTTGACGAATATCTACAAAATATTTTGGTTGTAGAGTTTACGACACGACGGAGTCACGCCTACCGAGGACTGTTCGTGTAATAAAATTAAATTGAAAACTAAAAGACGGCTGCTCCTAGATACCTTTGTCGGGTGATACCACTTTTATAGTTTGTTTCCTCTGATATTGATATTTAAATGTTTTGGTAGCTGTGAGCTGCGGTACACGATAATTTGAACTGTATTATGTTGTTATAATGAATCTGTGTTCATGTTGAACGGGTCAATTCTTGTTGTATGTCTGTGTATGTTATGGTGAGACTGAAAAGAACATTTTAAAGTGTGAACAAAGCTAGTCAAACTCAGTATTTTAAATATCTTGGACGATCAATTGGTCTATTAGGGATTTTAGTTCTTGCCAAGTTTGCAAGAAAAATCTCACTAACTATTAAATTAAATAGATACAACCCCTCAAATATTTTACACACAACTGGTCATTAAGGGGTTTTAATGGCTCTTGCCACGTACCTAAACAGGTAAAATCTTACTCACTATTAAATTAAGGAGACTAACATACAATCTCTCAAAAAAATTACACGCTATCACTCCATACCTCTTCCGACTCCATCAAAACTTGCTCTACCGTACATGAAATACCAACTCATTATTACGCCGTGGCTCCCACACTGCTACTTTTCGGGTACATTTCTTCAATGGCGTTTTTTCCTTTTTTTTTAATTTTAAACCGATTCACACGCTCAAAGTGAGAGGTTGTCGTCGATATGTTAGTTAAACATGTAATCAGGCTATTAGTTCATATTGGCGGCCCGATTGATGGTTCCATTCTGTAGGATAGTTTTTGTGGCGCCTATTACTGGTATTGTTCGATTCCTTCTTGGTTTTCGATGATTTTTTTTTGTTATGCAAAAAGTTGAGTCGTTCAGAAATGCAGTGGTGTTTGGAATTTTATTCCTTCTTCTTCGTACCTTCATTCAGGTCATAGTCGGCTTTGGCGTGCTTTATTTGGAGAGCTTGAGGGGTGTACAGGTTTTCTCAAACTTGGTCTGCCTCTAGGAGTTTTCTGCTTTGGAATTTGATTAGTCACACTTATTTAAAAAATTAAAAAGAAATCAGAGATCTTGATTAAATTCTTTTCTTTTTTCGTCACAAAAGCTGTGACCACACGCACAATTAATGCCTACCTAATTTCTGTTTCGGTTGCCGATAAAACCGTAATTTATGCAAATATCTGAATTGAAGTTTACGGTCGAATGTTTAATGAAGTTTTGTAATCGGAAATACCACAAGTGACGGTTCTTGCTTTTGGGTGGCAAAATTAAAAAAAATGTCTCTAATATCGTAATGTGTCTCAATGTTGTTGGTTCCGAGGCCCATTCAGATTATTTATTATCCTGATTTTAATATTTATGTGCATAATTAGGTTAACATACCTTTTTTGTAAATAGCTAATTAAGCGTTGACACATTAATCTTACAATGTAGTTTAATATGTTCTCTAACAATTTTTTTTATAAATTGTGTGTACACATGTGAATGTATTTTTTAATGTTTCTGGAGTTAAATATAATGATCTATTTTAAGAAATGCTTCAAAAAAAAAATAGTTCTGTAGAAATACATTCTTAAGGAAAATCAATTTAGATATTTTTTTTCCATAAAGTTCATTAAATTAATTACCTACTTGGTATTTCATTGACTGTCTTTTTCTAAAAACCATATTTTTTCAGACCATAATAAACCTTATCCTATTCCATCCTATTCAATATCCAGCAAATCCAAACAGTTGCCAAATCACCTCATAATAAATGTCACTGACAAAATTAGTCAAACGAGGGTCACTAAAATGATACTACATTTGAATTTTATTACCGCTTTGCTAGACACACTTTATTACAAATCTATTGACATGAAACTAATGAAGCAACATTTTAACCCCGTCAACTGGTACATTTAGAGACAGAAGTCGGTTATCACAAGCCGATTTACCGAGTTCCAGTTTTACCGTCCAGTTGTACAGACTTCAAGAGGTGGTTTTCAATTCTTCTGTACTTTTCATGTTTGTATCTGAGAACCTCAAAAGTTGATATTTTAACGTGAAAAAGCTGCTTCAAAAAGTTGTATTAAGTTTGTCTCATTAGTAGTTTTCCTTCAGCGAAATGTATTTATAAATTGGTGATTTCTTTGTTTTAGCTTTATCAAGTGTCAAGCTTGTTTTTTTTTTTGATAGCACAACAGTATCTCATTGATTTTATTTTTCACAGTGCTTGTGAAAATACAACAGATTTAGAGATGTTCTGTCACCGACAGTACATAAGTCTTTAGGTATAAATTAAAGCATTTGCAAGCGGCGAAACTGACGCATCTTAATTATGTAAAATGTCGGACATCGCTGACCATTTTGTTGGAGCATGAATCTATTAGACTGTTTTATGTCTTTTTTATAGACTGTTGTGTTTTCACCTCCAACGACGCGCATTCGATGTTTAAATTTGACCTGTCATTTGGTTGTTTAATATTATCATTCTTAAATAGATAGAACTGTTTTTTTTTGTGATTTTAAGGGTATACGCTAGCGTAGATAAGGACATCCTCTTGTGTCATATTATTTGTCACAAAATAATTAAAAAATCAGCAACTGTACTAGAATTCAGATTAACATATAAATATCAGAGATAAGTATAAAATCCATAAATAAAAAGGCATGTTCTTCATTCTCTAAGTTTCTCTCGAAACTTATAGAATTTCCGTAGTTTATAAACAGGAACTCCCCAATATACATATAGGGCCTATCTATTCATTCATATACCTATATTATCGGTGGTCGCAAAACATCGTGCTTGTGTTGTGTGGTCCGGCCGCGGGCGCAACGCTTGACGGATCAATTGCTTTATTGTTGCCACCCCGTGGCTCTCATCTCTTGGGGCTAGTGATGTGCTTGTGCTCCGGACTTTTGGGATAATTTCTGTTTTCATTAATCTGGACACAATTCTTTGAAAAATCTATCTTGTTTAAAGATTACTGTACTTGATTTGTTGAATATTTTATTATGTAGGCGTAAAGATATGACATACAAATTCAATTTTAAAGTTTTGTCAATAATAAGTATCTGCTTAAAAAATAGTTACACTGACTAATTATAAACTAACTAATTTAAACTTTAATTTTTACACTGATTAATTTAAACTTTGCAAAATTTGAATGAATTACATTTCATTTCAATTTTCTGCAACTGTCTTTCTCTACAATCGTCAGCTTTTACTGCTGACATTAACCCCTAATCAAACCCCGGGCTTTCTTTCAATCCCGGCATCACCACATCACTAACCCTCAACGCCCTCCCGTGTCGCTCGGAGATTCCACACACCGCCTCTGGTTACAGACCGCGAAAATTTTTCCATAACGCGTGGATAAAATAGGTGTTATGTCTTATTGTTTGACCTATTCAATGGGTTAGAAGCGTCTTGCTTTATTACGAAAACACGTTGGGAGAACTTTAAGTTATCTTCTTGGGTTGCTTGCAGCCAACGTTTGTACGATGTGCTATTGTTTTTTTTTGTTACGCTTGCTTCTTGGATTCGCCTGAAGACTCTATGGAGAAGTGTAAGTATTATACCTTTCGAAGCATGTATTTTTCATACTGTGAAATCAAAAATAAAGTGTCGGAGTTATGGCCCGATTTCAATGCATTTATTTGGGCAAATCGCCAAAACCAATGTGACTTTTCAAAGAGTATAATAAGCTTACAATTTTTCGGAATGAATTTCGAGAAACAAAGAAGTTGACGAGAAGAAAAGCTATTCCAGGCAATTCCCATGAAAACCCCTTCGAGTGTGGCGTTCAATATAACATTTAGGTACCTACCTATATTTAGATTCATTAGAGTTTTATACAAATACTTTTAATATCAACAGCACCCAATTCTATAAAGTAATTTTGATTCCAAAAATAAAACTAAACATTATGAAGTATATGATAAATTACACGTTAGATGATCATTAAACAAACCTAATTTTTATTTCAATACCTACCTACCTGAATAAAAATTTAAAAAATGTATTTAATAGCCCCCGACCTGATTTCGCCGCGGGGTTACAAAATCTTATAAAGACAAAACCGAGCAACTAAAATGCTGCTTTTCACAGAGAATAATAAAATGAGTAATGAAATTATAATTTATAAGGAAAAGTGGATGATTGAGTTTCCAATTATATAGTTTTTCAATTAAGCTAGTTTAAATTCGCGGTTGTCTCATTTACAGAGGCCGCCGCTCATGGAGGTCTAAATGCGTCAAAACATTTTAAAAATTGATTAATTCGTCTGACTTATTCAAGTAATTAAGCTACAGAGTCTCAATTATAGACGTAAACAGCGCAAAAATATTAGATTTCGAATCTCATTTAATCAGGGTAAAAGAGATCCATTAGGTAACGTTAAACGTTTTTAGCGATGTTTATAAAAATTTAATATGGGTTTAGTATGAACTCTTAAATAGGAAGAAGGCTACTTTTCGTCGAGAAAACGAACGTTTATAGGAGTCTACTTGAATATTTTCTCCTAATTATTTAATTTAAAGTCATCATTGGCCTAGCCTTTTCCCAACTATGATGGGGTCGGCTACCAGTCTAACCGGTTTCAGCTAAGTACCAGTGTTTTACAAGGAGCGACTGCCTATCTGACCTCCTCAACCCAGTTACCTGGGCAACACGATACCCCTTGGTTAGACTGGTTGTCAGACTTTTTCAAGCTTCTGACTACCTGTAACGACTGTCAAAGATGTAGGAATATCAGCCGGGACCCACAATTTAACGTGCCTTCCGAAACACGGAGGAACTCGTTATGACAAAGATGGTCACCCATCTACGGACCAACCGCGTCAAGCATAGCTTAACCTGTGACCGATTCACTTATGCGGTTATAGCTTAGCCACGAGCTCCTCTTAATTATTTAATTTAAAGTCTTTAAATCAAATCACTATAAAGTGGTATCTTAGCGCCGCCGTTCGGTCTCGTCCGGACCTGTCCAAGGTTGTGACCTTGACAATTGCTAGATGATGTTAAGCCAATTATATGAGAACTAGTTCTCTTAGTTTTTGCATCGCGTGATGAATGAACGAAAGGGAAACTTATGTGAGCTGCAGGCGCTGGCGTGTTTAATGTCAAATGGAGGATTTTTGTCTTAGATGCTGTTTGTTTGAATCGAGTCTACAATATTGGTAAATAGTTACTAAAGTTTTAATTATAAAAATAAGTTTGACGGATACTAAAATACAATTTTTAAAACTTTAATTTAACTTGCAATGCATGTTTGTTCGGGTGGAATTTTAATTTAAGGCACTTGCCCTCAACCGATTGAGCTGCAATTTTCAATACCTTTTTTCTGCTTTGTTAAAGTACTGGAATTCAAAACTTACTCTTGAACAGAAATGAACAGTATAAAGCGGTTTGATTAAGTATACTTATCAGAAATATTGTAACGAATATAGATACGATAAGAAATATTTGTTAAAGTATATTGATACTAACTAACTTATTAGGTTATAGCTTTATAAGTTAAACTAAACGATGGCAAATCCCAACCAAGATTGAAAACTTTATTATGCTAGATGTGACAATATCTCCTCTCTCTTCTTAAATTATATACAAATCTTTGGAAACAATTTGCGAAACATTCCAAAATCCGCGTGAGGTAAGGAAGCGTTGTAAAGGTGCCGCACGCACGCACGCATGCACGAGCTCATGTCATAATTTAGACAGTCCGTACAAAATAAGGCTCGGTCCACAACCAATGATATTACTGACACCTTTATTTCTTTATTTTTCAATATAATTTTATTTCTTTTTCTTTTTCGAGTTAATATGTTCTGGTTAGTGAATCATATTGCGATTATATTCATTGATATTTAGTTGAGTGTATAAATATGTATGATTATTCTAAATAATAGATTATATCTAGAAATTATTGACGGTAATGTCTGTACAGATTATAGTGCCTTTACGAGAAAATACTTATAAGTAAATGAAAATTTTTTCAATCACAATTTATCACCAAAAAGCGTCTTATTATCAGCCGGAAATGAATATTGGCCTCAATACATCATATTGTTAGCTTAATACAAACCAACAATCATATCAGGTCTAGACAGCTTAGTCTAAAAACAAGATATTCCACTTTTTACACAACCTATTTACACAATACGCCACGTATCCATCATGCCTTCATTACGTTTAATCAAATAGGTTCAACATCAATTAAAATAAACCTCTAATTAAATGATTTCACACAAAATCTCCTTTTTTTCACAGCAAGAAGAATTTCATTGAAAATAATATCGAGTTCTTTTTATAAAGGACCACTCACACCTTTTTTTGTGTGCCGTGTTCTCAATGACTAAGCCATGATATTAAAATGCTATTAGTCTATAGGAGCGGTCAATATATCATTCGGGGGCGGCGATATTATCGTGTACTAAATGCGCCCAAGAATTTCGAAGTCTTAATTTTTTTTTTCTGAACTTTTTGCGAAACAATGTTTCGTGTGCCATTAGCATGGATTCGGTGTTAATGCCAAATGAGTTTGTTTCTTTATGATTGTTTGTGCTTCTTGCCCGAATTAGACCTCCGCGGTTTGCGGTAGGTTTCTAGCTTTTTTTTAGCTTGATTAGTTAGCATTTTGTTTTTATGACATGACATTGATTTGGATTCAACATCGATTTGTCGGTATTAATTATACATCCTAAATTCTATTGTAGATACTTCATTAGTTTCCCGATACTCGCGACGGTTTCGTGGTTTAACAATATTCATTTCATTTCGTCATACCTCAGACAAACGAGTTAATAGATTCCTCAAGATATTCCCATCATAATCATCAACTCAAACCCAAATAGAGTCGTCCAAATTAAAGGCCGGACCGCACACTCAACCATGAAATAACGAAGGGATTAAAACGATGACACTGTATATTTTCTATAACAACCACTGAACCTAAAAGAGAAGAATTTGCTCTGTCATACATAAGTCATCATATACGAGTGTTAAATTTGGCGGTGTCTTCACAATTCCAAGATGAAAATGGGCGGTTACTTAATGCAGTAATTGTCGTCTCCATAAAACTATTGTGAGGGGCGGATGGTATTTTTTCCTGCCTCACCGGGAGGCGACCACACTGACTCGTTTCAATGGACCGACAGACTATCCGTAAATACAATAAAACTTAATATTTACGTTCACTCTAAGCAGTAAAGATACAATAAGCTAGTACCGAGTAAAAAACGTATGCCCGCTTTTCCGGGGCGCAACGATCTGATATCAACCGTAATTTGTGCAACAATAAAGTCGGGTATCCTTTGTATTATTGTGTGTAGATAGGGTTGTGCTCATTGTTCGTTTAAAGAACTTATTTGTAAAGTTGCATTGTCTTAGAGATATTGATATTTGTGTTTCGTAAGAGATAAGCGAGGGTGAGAAAGCCGTGAATCAGACAAGTTTTTATTCGGTGTTTATTTTTGGCAGTAGGCTGTCGGTTGTTTGAAATAAACAGTTCGCTAGTGTTGGAAACAATGTTTGTGAATAATATTAGGTTTGCGTTATTTTATTTGTTTGACTTGATGTTTCTTTAAACAGTTTTTTGCGTGTCCGTCTGTTGCTGTAGATATTTGGTGGCAATTTGACAGGTTGTATAAATGGTAGTTAGGATTTGTTTATTTGATACATACTTATTATTGTATATGATGTTTTTAGAATGATTCCATACGATTCAATTCTAAATTACATACTTACGTCAATCTTTTCTTGAATTATATTTTTAAGTTTTTCCTTGAGCGATACCTTTAAAAATATTACATACAAGCACCGTCTACTTATTTAATAAACCATACTCTTTGGAACCACTGCATGACTCACACCCAGTTGAAAGACTTTCGTTATGTAGACATAAAAACAGCTGTCAGTGACGCGAGCCAAGCAGCTGATGTTCCACATACATTGAGGCATTTCATTCACAATCTCCAACAAAACTAATCAATTCAGCTCACTTATCACAATGTACCATAAAACACATGAACAACGCCATCTATGAAAAAAAAACACACTGAATTTATGTTCGCCACCCCTATTGTTTGTTCACGAAAGATTCGAGATTCGGTCATCCGTGAAGAGCTACCAAAGTCCAAAGTCAATCAAAATTGAACTCTAAAATTGGGGAGGTAAAGTTCAATTTGGGATGTAGAGAATTTTGTACAAAATTACTCAACAATACCCAACTGCTCGTAATGAGCGTTTATTCATTTCCACTAGTCTTAATTTCACGGTTACCATTGTCCAACACACTTCTGTTTCACTGAATGAAGTTTTACGCTTGAACAAAAAAACGCAAGCGATTTTAGACCTTACTCCATCGAGATACGGTGTATGGATTTCTCAATTGGCAAATTAACAGAATTTAGCGTGACTACCAAAAATTATGGCATGATTTTGTCAGGAGGAATGCCATTGAGTTGTAACAATGTGACGTTTAAATCTTGTATGTTTTAATTATTAGTTTAGAATACCGTTAAAATTAGGTGCGACTTGAATCTATAGCCTCATTATGTTACACAGAAGTGGGAGCTTTTATGCTTAATTTGTGACAATTGTTTTTTTAATTGCCTTTTTTGCCTTAATTGTCGACTGGCAGTCTACTGAGTGGAGCTTTTCAGCTTCTGTACAGGTAAATGGTAATCAGAGTTGTGTCAAAAAGGCTTAAAATTTGAAGTGCAAATGAACACTGATAATTAATAACCTGATTAACTCAAAATTACTAAGTAGCTTTTCCATCAACGAATATGCTTCAACCTTGCAAAGCCTTCCACGAGCTAATAGAAATTTTGCAAGAAGTAATGAGAAAAATGCGGATTTGCCCTATTTTGCACGCATTTTAGTTAGACCACCCAAGCATTTCAGGACTTGCCATAGGTACAAACCAGTAGATATTACACTGTTAATATCATCCCTTACCTTTCTCTTCTTCTAAAAAAATCCATTTACATCACCACATGGTCTGCTTTTAACTCTCAACACAACATCTTTTGAACCAAACACACATTGTCAATTAACTTCCCATATTCGACACATGTAGACACATGCAGATGACACGTGCCAAGTTTTTGTCGATTTCAGAAGCACTTGAAACCGATACGTTTTTGTTTAAAAGCACTTGAAAATTAAATGTTGCGTTAACATGTTGGAAGATAAAATTATGATTTATTTTAGTGTAAAATTAAGAGGATGTTGTAGTTTTATGTTTTAGATGTAGGGTGGTTTTTGTATAGTCTTAGATGCTAGTAGCAATTACGCATGTGTTAACGTAGACTGAATGATTTTGTTCATAATTTTCACTCAGTTTAAATTTTTTTTTTTATTGGTACCTTTTTATTTGAACGTAAATTACTTTATTTTCAATTAAAACAAGATATCTCACTAAGCCGTAAAACATATTTAAAATTAAAACTTATTATTATGTACATGTATTAATCTAAACGATTGATATTAGACTATAAATACGGGTGCAAATTGTTGACATACCGTCGACCGCCCGCGTTGATGTCTTTATAAGGGCCGCTTGATGCGTAGATCCGTAGCAGCCGTTCACAATTTATGTATATTGAAACTACGTTTCTACGAAAAATGTAGGCTATGTTCACACAATATGTAGGGAAGGTTAGGTAAAGAATTGTGCGTCAGATAGACATAGTTAAATAGGCTTTATTTTAGAATCGAGATTAAAAGAGTTTTATTTATTGACAAGCATAATGTTCAATTTTGGTTGTAGAGTTCCTTAGCTACACTCACTGCGTTATTCATTATATGTGCTTGAAAATACTGCACTGAGGGGTCCGAATTATCTATATTAAAAGTAATCTCATATTTTACTTGTACAAATATTTAGCCTGAAGAAATACTAGCTGCTAGAGACACTAGAGGCGTACCTTCAAAAAGTCAGACATCGTACTTTTGAACTAAATCTAAAAAATTCTAGGCATTTTTTAAACTTAATCATTTCTGTTCACATTAATGTTTTAAATCTATTAAATAATGACTTATGATCAATTAGAAAGTGTTTGAAGTCAACGACATACGCTTTATTTAATTATAGTGTCATTACATTTAAGCGTAATGAGTTAATACATATATTCTAATGTTATGTGATGATTGGAACGAGGTGTGTTCCGTACCCATGAATTAGGTAGTTAGTGGCAAAAGAGGTTTCAAATAATACCATTTTTGGAGCTAATGTTCCTAACTAAGGCTTTCACCGTGTGCTTGAAGGGCTACAAGAAGGCTGTTAATAGATGTTAAAGATACACATTCAAAAAATCTGTAAATAGCAAATTTCATTTGAAAATCCTCGCAAACCCTTACAATTTTGGTATCGATTATTGTTTTATCAATTCTGTATTATTTTATATGAGATCACATATGGGTGAATTTCAACAGGTCCAAAAAAATCTTCATTTCCGTGGATTTTTTATTCTTCAACTTTAGAACAATAAAAAATAGTGTTTTCTCAAGTTTTCGATCAGATATGCAGTTTTGCTTAATATCTAGCAGATAGCTTAAAAAACTAACGAGATATACAAGATTGAAAATTCCGTGCCACGGCGATGAAACATGCATGCACGGCAATGAAACAGGCGTCCATGGCAATGAAATGTTATTATAGTGTACAAGAATATTTAAATGATAAAGTTAATCATTGAAACAAAAATAAATACTATTAATTTATACGCAATAATAATAGAATATAATGTGTAAAAATCCAGTCACACATGATATTATTTTTATAATATAACTATAAATAGATACATTCCTGTCTAGTGGCGAAACAAACATAAGTCACGGAAATGAAACACGTGGCCACGGCAATGAAAGGAAACTGTTTTACAAGGCACGGCGATGATATTTTTTTCATTCCCGTGTATTTTTTTTCATTGCCATAGCAAATTTTGTCCACGGAAACCACGGAAATGAGAGCACGGCGATGAAAATCAAGGGGTATAATTCAATTTACTAAAAAACTGGTAATAATTCACAGTAATGAACACTTTACAAATAAGCTAAATATAAATGGCATTGTATTGAATGCTCAATCGAGATTAAAAACTTATTGAAATAGAAGTTAGACCTATCCACGGCGATGAAAGAAAAAATGTCCAGTACCAAAAAAATTGAATACTTTTAATTATAGCTCGAAAACGCAGGCACGTACACACGTCGTTCCTTGTCTAGCCTTTCGACGTTACTTATATGCAACGTTTAACGCAAAACGGGAGCGACGCAAAACGTTAGAATATGCAATATTCTCAAATATGTTTAGGACATGGCGATGAAAGGTAGTTCTGGGACAAATGGTTTTTTATTAACCATACGTTGTTTTGTGTAAATATTTGAATAAATGTATTCCGAGTCAATACTCTAACTATTCACGAACCAAATAAAACTAAGTTTTAATATAAATAACGATACATTTTTGATCAATGATGACTTTAATACATCAAGGTGAGTCGTGGACAAACACGGCGATGAAAGATTATGTGGTTTAACTTTTTTTTTTGGAAAACCTCTTAATTATATTAATAAAATATTTAGTGCTACAGATAGATTTTTATGTCATCTACCTAAAAAAAAATGTTAGAACATTATAACAATGCTTTTAAGTACCGATTTCATCGATGCCACGCAATTTTTGGGTCCGGGAAATTCACCCATATGTTAGACCTATAATATTTATTCAAGGTATATTTAAACTGAACCTTCTCACGACCAAATTCTAATCTACAACTTATTTCGTACAATTATGTCTCAAGCATTATCTGCGATATACAATCAGAAATTTAAATATTCCATAATGCTAAATAAAATACACTATACTACTCAGATTATTGTCTTATCATGCAATTTCCCAACTCGCACACGGCGGCGTGGGCGCACGGCTAGCACCGCACGTGGTCGCGGTGTGTATGCGCAGGCGCAGCACCGCCGGGCCCTGATTGGCCGCGCCGCGCCGCCGCCCCTCCCACCACACGAAACGCTGACTCACGCACGACGTGTGAACTAAACTTGGTTTTTATGATGGAATTTTTAAGTTATTTTTGTATTTTATATGTATATATGAAATTAAAATAGGTTTAGAGATAATTAGGTTAATGTTTGTGTTATTGAAAATGTGGCCTGTATCAGACAAAATAACAGTTTATATTTCATTTATCTTTGGGAAATGCTTAAACAGCCTTAGTCTTAAAAATAGACGGAAATTCTAGTGTATTATTCTCAAAATCGCTTCATTCGTTTTGAAGATCAACGGCACCAAACAAACTTTAACGTATTTACATCGTCATAATGTTAGTATGATAGGCAAACAGTACAACACAATATTATTGCTAAATTCTAATAATGTCAATATTTACATTAAACTCAAGTACTGAGTACCTACTTAATTCATGGAAATGTTTAGACTGCTAGCTACCTGGATTCGGTAGATAGCGACACAAAGTAAGTAATATTAACAACATACGATTCCTAGAAATCTCTACACACAAAATTGTACCTAAAAGGATACCAACTTATGTCATGGTGGTGTTACAAATTCATTTAAGTCTTTCAAAATGGTATAAGGTTTAAAATCCCATGTACATTTATTTGTGTTGAATGAAACATTCTAAGTTTTAGTAAGAATAAACAATTATGCAGGAATTCAGCATTTTATATGTCTAATGCAAGTAATACTTGAATATGTATGCAATAGGTATTAAAACAAGCAGTTATCATTAATATAAGTACTTTACATTAAGTATTTATGTAGTAATCTTTAAGTGAATACCTATGTGAAGTTGATAATTATAATAAACAAGGTAATAATTGCATAAGTGTGCCAGGGACTTAAAAAATACGACATATGTAGTTAACAAAATACACTATGTGCTGCCGATATGCGGTTGTCGTAATTTGCAGAATGACGTCCGATTAAAACTGTGCAAAAACAAAAACAGAAAATACCAACTGATCCTGTCTACCAAAACTATGTGTCCAACAATCCAATTACACGAATTATCTCACATAACCTAATGACCTAAACACATCAAAGATTTGTAAGACAAAAAAAAAACAGAAGTGCGAGACCAATCGGGCGGTGTGACAGGTAGATACCTCCCACCAATACTTGGACCGACCCCGCCTCGATGGCTGGCCTGCGTCGCTCGCCAGACGTATCTGAGTCGAAGCGCCGCGCTCACGCTCGCGGGGTCCGCCCATTATGAAGTGCCTGTGGTTATTTGTGATCGTTCTGTGTTTCACGTGCGAAGCCGCCAACAAGCCTCGGAGGGGACGCGGCAGCATGTGGTGGTGAGTGGCGTGTCTGTTATGTTTTGTTTTCATCTTTGATCCACCCCGGTTCATGCGGGTATGTGTTTGTTGACATTTTGTTACGTCAAACTTTTACCCTCTACTTATTTGCATAGTTCTAACCTATTTGCATAGTCTGTAGCATAAACTCATGACACACAACTTAAATTGTATGTAAACGTCAAAATAATTGTGTTACTACTTGTTGGTTAACTTAAATTGGTAAAGAAACTGTTTATTAAAAAAAAAACTACCGAATACTCGCTATTCTCATATCAAAACACGGTAAATGTTTGAGTTTAATAAAGTGCCGGTGTCGTAAACTATACAACAGTATGAGCAACTTGTGTATTGTACCTTCCGCATAACACCGGCCACAACAATGTTGTCTTCAACAGATGTCTGACATAAATTGGGCTCGGAATAATTAGCGGACTATTAAACGAGGCATAAAACTTGCGTACTAGTGTGAAATCGATAATAGCGCACTAAAACTTAATACTGTAGTCTTACGAATTGGTTGTTCTGTTTTTAACGGGTTGTTCATAAAATCAATTTAATAGACACAATAATTTGATGAGGATTTGAGTAGATAAATTCCTTGAGTAAAATTTACAAATACGTAACTTTAAGCTAACAATTATAAATTGACAAAGTTAATAAACTTTACGGCGATAAATAAACAGTGAAACGACAAGTTTTATGATAGTAACAAATCTTCGTTTAAGCATTAAATATTAATACTTCACATTAACTAACAAAACATTCGTCTACATCACTATTAAATAAAGAATGACTAATGTACTTAAACATTGACGTACAAAACACGTAACTTTAATAAATATTCTTAAGATTCAATGTAACACTTTAACCTACAAGTTAATTCAATAAAATAATTCCTGTATTAGCTAATATTTAAACTTGTTGGAAGAACTAGATTTAACTAGTTCAAAATAGCAGTTGTTGTCAGCTCCCGTTGAGTTGACTGACAGGGGCATCAAGTTGTATTTGCATACACTATCACACTGCTTCTGGTATGCGACCTAACTAATCTTCTGTTGTAGACTTAGAAATCTACTAGATATGGTGTAAAACTTAAAATAGAAACAGTTTTATTAACGTTATAAAGAAACCGATACAACAATTTTTTTTTAGATCGATTGTAATAAATTGGAATCAGTGAAATCAGTGTGTGAAATGTATGATAGTTCCTGTTACTAATTAATTATTTTAATTTGGGACAGATACCTTAATATCATTTCGGACAAATAAAATACAAATATTCAATCAAAAGGGCTATATTCATGAAAGCTACCGTTTAATATTGTTAAAAAAATATACTATAAACTTATAACAGTGACATAATTTTAGCGATTGCTGAAATGCTAAAAGTAAAATAGAAATAAAAACTAAAACCAAAAATAAACACACTCACATTAAAACGCAATATTTTCCCCAAATTATACTATAAGTCTCAGCTTATTAATTTAGTGTAAACATTATAAATCCACACATAAATACAGCGCCAATTAGCCATGTATCAAACGCAGTATTAATTATCGTGATATTGAAAACGCAAACGCAACGTCGCCGCGTCGACCGGAACGCGTTTATTTACGATACCAATTAACAAGTTTATAAAACAACAAAATTATAAATTTATAATTTCACCCAATTTATTGAATTTAGAATGAAATGAGAGTATTTTTTTATTTAGAGTTACAATATTTAAATTTAGATCACTACTTTTAAAATTGGAATCGGATTTAAATCACCGTTATTGTCGCATGGATTGTTTCAATGTTTAACATTAATATTCTCATAACTTATGTTTGTATAATTATTTAGCCTCATAACTCTTTTAAATATTATTTGTATATTCATTGCTAAGAGATATTGCAGGAAGTAGTTTATTGACACTTAATTAAGCCTTCCCAGGGAGTCCCCTTAATTTTGCAGTCGACATATCAAATGTTTATTTAAAATTTAACTGCTTAACTAAAAGGTTACTAAGTTTAGTCTAGTAGATAAATTAAGCAAAGATTATAACTTCACACATAACATAATTTTAACAAAGCTTCCATTATATATTTTAGACTAGCTTTCAGACTTAGTTCTGTCTGGTTATAATTTTTAAGAGTAAGGGCACCTCTATACAATTTATATGCATATTGCATTATCAAGTTATTAACAATGTCAACAAACAGTGGCTCGTGCTATTGCATTACACAAATACACTACATCTGTTTGAATAATTAATTAATTTAAGATAAAATTACGTTCGTAGTTGCTTTAAAAAATGTTTTAAATTTTTAAGAAAATACATTTTTTATAACAAAATTAAAACATTCTTCTTATTGTTAAATATAATGTTTTGATATTATTATAACGCTACTCATTAATAATGTAATTTAAATAATATTGTAACACATTAAAAGTTTGAGATTTTAATCCGCCGTCGGCCGGCGCGCGTCGCGGCTTTTATATAACATTCGTAACGTTTTTAGTTTTCTTTAAATTAACTGTTAAAATAACTATACAATTCATTTATTTGATTTATAATACTAACTTTTTTTTCAATAAAAATAGGAATTATAAATTATAGTTAATTTTTTTATAAAAGAACTTATTTTATTTTGTTTTTTCTTTAGTTAACTCCAAAAAAACGTTTATATTTATATTTTAAAATTAAAAGCCTTTCTATTTTAACATTTAAACACGTATAAGAGCAATGAAAATGTCCGCGATACAATCGGGCGCGACCCGACGGCGAAGGCGTGAATACTTCAACCAAATTCTTATCAACTTTCTACAAAACACTCGTAAAACTTACGTGAACTGTGTTAATAGTGGCTTACATTAAAAAAAAGCATTTAATCCATCATCGTAACATATCAAAACATTTTTTGGTATTCATTTTGCAATACTAATGACAGCGACAAATAAATAATGAAATAATTCTAATAAAAATAAATGTTTAGCCGTCAGTAAGATCTTTAAACTCATTCCCCTCGCATTCATCAGCTTTAGTATTAATCAATACAACGTCAAACATAATAGCTTCATAAAGATTAATATAAACTAATAACTCTTATTATAAATTCGGTAACTCGACAAAACGGCGGAAAAAAACATTCAACACACCTTATTTCTGCTCTTTCGAACATTAATCATCGAAAACAGATACCTTAATGACATTCAAGACGTTAATAGGCACCACAATTAACATACAACATATTTTTTTTGGTTATAAAATATTTTACAAAAGTGAAAAAGTTCTACTATAAATCTTATCAAGGTAATATGAAATATAAAGGCGAGCACTTAGTTCTTTGGGCAGCTGCCGGAAGATGGTGTATCGGTCCCATTCCTCTCAAGTCACAAGCCCACACTATTTAAAGGACAAAACTAAAAATAAACCAACAACCTACTTGAGACAAGCAGATATAAGTTGAAATTAAAATGAACGAAATAAATGTTGCAATTCTTTATTTAAAGTTTAAATAGTTTGTTCATGTGTAAATTGCCGCGAATTTATGAGCGACTTCATTCTTTATTCGGAATCAGAATGACAATAATTCAAATGTTTCATTTTTATTTTATCAATTAAGTTTGAAATAAAAGTATTCTAGAATGAGAAATGGTGGTAACGGTACTCTGTGGAGAATAATCAATATAATTGATTCTCTCGCTTAGTTTTAATTACTAGGCCGTTTAAATTGTGCCCAGTGGTCGAAATGATTTTACCCTCGGGCGCTAATATCCAACTGTAGCACATAAAATCTTCGTACGTTGCCTCAAGCAAAAAAGAAATCGCCACACCTCACTTCATTCGTATTCATCACTCGTAGTCCATATTACATTACGGTCGAAATCGCGTGCCGGCGTCATGATACCACTGATAACGCCGACCAGTCTTACAAGACACTTTACTCTCGTTGTCATTCGTACATTATTCTTCAGTTTAAAGTGTAATGTTAAATTGGTTTATAGTGTTTGATATTTTGACGCCTCGCGAGAGCCAACAAATTAAATAATAAAGGACTGATTCGTATGCAGGACGTGTGCCGAGAATGAAGTCTTCCATTTTAAGGACATGTGTTGCTAAATCCAAATTGCGAGGAAGTTGTACCAAGGAAATTGCGGTCGCATTGATCTTTATTTTTAATCTTATTTGTTAAGTTGTTATTGTTCTGCTTTATTTTATTTATTAAAGTTTGCAATTCGCACAGTTATTCATTACGTAACACGCATACTGGGAAGGCATGCAATATTTGACTCAGAAAAATTTAAAAGTTCATATGAGATAAAACAATTTTGTTCTAAAGGCAAAAAAAAACTAAATTCAATTTAAGTAGCAAAAATGCGTTCCAAAAACAAAAATGCATCCCACAAAAAAAAAACGAAACACATCGACAAGTCTAAGGCACAAAACACGGGAACGCAAGGAACGTATCTTAATTACTCAAACAAGGAGACACAAGTCGTCTTCAGAGACAATATTTTGACACATTCACACAGGCTTTATCGCTGTGCAAACATTACGTTTGTTCGTGAAAGCCATTCAGAATTTTTTCCTCGAGGACTGTGTGTAACCACTATTTGAGTTTCTACCAACGTGACAAGTGCAAAGGACCCTATATTATGGTCGGGCAAATAAGGTTATCCCTCGTTTTTGTTTTAAACCGTTCGTGGGTGTCAATATAACTGGACAACAATTTATTGCACCTACATACGGATTTATTCTATCAATTCTATTGCTAGTGCATACACATTTTAAATTGGACTGATTTATGTCATGTATAATCTAAATTCTATTGAATTGTCACTTTTAATTATTGACATGCCGTTACAAAAATAACGTATGAACACGTGTACATTAAAATCTAAAATAGTTGATCTATATAACCGTTATTAAGTGTCGCTTTGACAAATGAAGGTTTTATTCGTTTTCTACACGTGTTATTTGCCGTTAAAAGTAAAGTTATTAACCATTTATTATAAATATGATGTTGACAGTAATAAAAATTTGCCCGCCGGTCGTCTCCGCTACTAAATGTGTAATATGTAAAGTGTTGACGCCTATATTTTAACCATATTAAGAGGTCGCTAATGTGTTTATATACAGTGTAGTCACGAAATAATTACCAAACAATCTCCCACGCGAGTTTCACAATAGAGACGTCATCATAGCACAGCCGACGGCTCAAACTATCAACCATATATCCGTTTCATCTCTTTGTCTATTATTTTTAGAAGTAGAACAAAAATTTAAAACCATCGCCTCCGTGAATTCTCGAAGGAAACGAGAATTTCCGACGAACACGTTCATATTTACGTAACACTCGACTACAAAGAAAAGCAAATAGAAAAGTAATACGATTTCCAGCGTTCCAAGTGCGAGAGTGCACCGAGGCCTTTTTTTACTGTGGGCCGAATATGTTGGTGGAGCGAGGCCGAGTCAACAGGCCGTGATCTCGATCGCTCTCAGCCCGTGTTTACCCGCTCGGCCCTCAAGGATTAATGCGCGACGCAAATATTTATCTAAACGTCTGCGGATTGACAGTTCGGTCGTCAATTGTTTGTTGTCTTTACCTTTTCAAATGAGCATTTCATTTCGAGTTGCACCCATTGCCTTAAGTGGCGTTCGGGTTGTGTTTATTTTCGTTGTTTTTCTTTATTAAGTTTTTCGAACGCGAGGCATTGTCTTTTACAGTGACAAAAGTCAATCTTATCGCTTTTGGACAATGAGATTTGTTTTTGTGGGTGCTTGATTAGCAAGTCTTAAAGAGCCTTTTGTAATAAATCCTATTTTGTTGCAGGGGTATAGCCAAAGCCGGGGAACCAAATAATCTCTCACCGATTTCACCTGCAGTCCTTTACATGGACCCAGCTGTTCACGCCACACTCAGGCGGAAACAAAGAAGGCTAGCGAGAGAGAACCCTGGAGTGTTATCAGCAGTTGCAAAGGGCGCCAGCATGGCTGTCGCCGAGTGCCAGCACCAGTTCAAATACAGAAGATGGAACTGCTCAACAAGAAACTTCCTCAGAGGGAAAAACTTATTTGGCAAAATCGTGGACAGAGGTAAGCACTTATTAGATTAATTAAATCCAAACAACTGACAAAGGTTGACGAGTTAATACTCGAATCACGTTTTTGTTGTCACCTTCACGAACAAAAACTGAACAATAAATGCAAAAACGTTTTTGGGTACACGCGTCATTCATTTGTCTCAATTTTGATATAACGAAAAAAAAACGAACAAAACATTAAAAAGAACTTAAGAAGATAAGCCCTAAATACCCTTCTTAAATACTAAGGAAACAGATTACAGACCATTGAGACGTTTAAGAGGCTAATCTTTAAAAAACTCCATCGAAAATTTCGACTCGCATACAGTTCGCATTTAACCCTGCAAATACTAACGGTGGACAAAAAGATGTGTTTTGTATAAATCCCCAATTCCAGTTACAAAGAGGAGCTACAAATTAAGTGATATCTTTAGTTGGCAACCCTTTTAAAAGATTTTATCTGTATTCAACGGGAGGGTAGCGAGTCGGGGGCACATATAAAGGACTCATCAAGATAAAACATCCTGGATCAATTACACGACGCTGAGTGACGTTCCTGTTCCTGTTTGTCGATAAATCTCTTTTTTTACAATTCCTTTTTTTTTAAAAACGCTCGTTTCATATTTTTCCATAGATACAAATAAGTTTACATTTTGATCAATGAGATCATAATCCGATTTTAATTCCGCATCGATTCTCAATAGAGTATCGATAAAAAAAAAACGTGTTTTTATGCCCCATAAACACCGGTCCACAATTGCGCTAGCGTCGAATCCATTTAGTTGATTTGAATGGATGTAGATTATTATCAATAGATATAAATCAGCAAATAGATACCCATTAGCCACACAATACTGGTTGCCCAACTGAATTCAATAGCATAGGGAGAAAATACAGGCAATAATCCCTTTTACAAGTTTTACTTAAAACATCGCATTAAGTATTTAAAGCAGTATAAAGACTTAGTTTTCAATTTAAAATAATAACATACATTTATAAAGGTACACTTCGAAATTAAAATGTTTTAAAACGCATTGCTTTATTTAGTTTCGTGGAGAGTTGAGACATCGAGGGACTTTATTGTCTACGGCATAAGGTAGCTAATCGTTTAGCAATCAAGTTTGGGACCGGTATAGTGTTATTTTGTCGTCAGATCGGGGCTGCCCTATCTCCGGTGTCCGATTTCGATGCTTTGTACGCGATACGCCTTATTATGAGCCTGCGAACATCTGTTCGGCACAACAAGAATTATTCGCTATAATAGCAAAAAAATGCACTTTTGTGATTCAATTCTGTCGTTAACATTATTTGTATTTTTTTTTTGCGTTCGTTAATAAGTTTTTGCAACAAAGCTTTTAAGCGTGAGTGTAAACATCGTATAAATCAGATATCGAATTTAAATTAATTCTGTCAATAAATATGAGTAATATGAAAATGCTTTTGTTGGGTTACAGTTCAGGGCGAGCATTAGAGGGTTATCTTGTAAATTAAGAGCATAGTCTGTGGTGTCTCGAGATAATTCGTGCTCATTTTGAATTCGGCACGATAATAATAATACGTCTATATGTTTTTGAACGTATGTGGTATCTTCTACGTCTGTTCCGGTTATTGACCCCGGCTTCAAATCCGTTAATGAATAGAACAAGCCGTGTCTGTAAATGTCGTTCTGTTAGCGGTCCAAGTGGACTTTTCTTAATGTTGAGAACCCAATGTGTACAATTTGTTTACATTTAAACCTCCTTTTAGAAAATATATCGCCTTATAATAAATTAAGAAAAAATATTAGTATTATTCTGTCTTTGCTTTAAAAATATGGTTTAAAAAAAAGTAAGTACCTTCTTTTAGGCATAAAATTTAGTCTAATTTTAATTCTCACTTTGGTCAGATTTAGATAATTTGAAATTACACCTTTAATTTGTTCAAAAACCAATTTAATTAAATTGTATAAAAAACGATTGATTAATAATACTATTATTATGAAATATGAGTATTAATATATAATTAACTGACAAATCAAAGACATAAAAACGATCATTAAAGACTTGAGAAATCTCATAACACTACTGCAACAAATCTATTGTTGATACAAATGGCATTTTCTCATTAAAAAACAAGATATCATAAAACATTAAGCTTATAAAATATTCATGAAGAACGAAATTGGTAACAAATCGCAATTAGGTACACGTATGTTTACACAACGTTTAAGTTGCTCGTAAAGAAAAAACCTTCGGTTGGGTCTCGTCACCTCGGGCGAAACACCAAAAACCAAGAACATTACACAAATAAAGAACTATTTATGTTCCAAATAGTTATTAATGTCATCTACGATTTCATTTCTAAATACGGCCAATTTTAGTGTTGCGAGCCCACGAGAAAGTTACTGAAAGCTTAACTCGGCTCGAGACAACGTAAGGCATCATTCACAAGTCAGCTTACACAGAAACGGATTGCCGTTCATAATTCAGCTAGACACAAAGCCAGTCATATTAATTTAAAACATTAAATCATTCAATTCTAGTACCTGAATGCAAATGATATATAGTTCTTACGCACACACTAAAGTATAAACCATCGACAGTCATAAAACTAAATGCCTAGAGCAAAAAATAAACATTGATATTGTATGCGAGCATACAAACTATAAAAGCAAGTACCATTTTTCTAAATTAAAAAGCCAGATATATCACACGGCTCGGACCACCATCGCAATCATTTCACATGATAAAAAGAGCAAGTGGATTACAAAATTTATGTTATATGCGTGCGCATTTAGAGCATATTACCTACTTTATTAAAGGCCGTCAGGGCGGGCGAATCGCACGAACGCATTTATACACTATACGATTTTTTAATACATTGCAATTACGTTTATTTGAAGAGCATAAAAACGGAGTCGACCCCGCGGGAGCTCGTCACAGCGCTACTCAATAAATAAAAAACATAAACTCGCAAATGTTATACCCGAAACTCATCAGTCCCGAAGAAATAAATAGTGCCTGCGTTATTAGGATGTGAGCATACAAAGCCCCCCCGGACGCGACACCAATAATTAGTAATTTACACGTTGTCACACCATTGACACTCGGACGCGACAACTTCATCTCATTGTGGTGTAAACCTCAAGGATCGTATTAACACAAACGATGACAACGACACAATAGTGAGGCCTTTATTCGTCGCGTCATTGTCGAGTCGAGAATAGAAAATATATGGTCCGAGTTCCCGCGGCGGCCCCCTGCCGTGTAGTTTAGCGATTCCACTGCACTCGTACAAGATCCACGGAAGCCACGTTTACACCTAACGTAGCTCCTAATGGCAGGTAACTCGGCCAATAAAACCCGACCTTTTTTCAAATATTTCCTGTTTTGGTGTGTATCGTACACGCACCCGAGATTCCGACGTCGTGGGTGGATAAAACGTATAAAACGATCGACACCGAAAATAAAGCCGATATAAAATGCCCTCGACGAAATATTTAATGCTCAATTAGATAAGCGTTTTAGGTTGTGTGGCGTTTGAATTGTTTTCGAGATAAAGCGCGTTTTGTGAAACTGAAATGAGACGATTAGGCTCGGCGAGGGACCGGTGGCGAGCGAGATCATATTTATCGTCGGATTCCCAGTCTCCAACGCTCCGATCGCCCTTTTGTTGTTTATGGACAGATCACTTAAAACGAAATTATTTTCGGTGCTTTTTCTGGAGTTTGAAAACAAATGTCTTTGTCCATTGTGTGAATGGGTGTCGCGGTGTTGGCTGGTAGCCAGTGGTAGCTGGGAGCGCTTTGTGCCACTCACAATGAGTGATATACGACCGACGTAATTTTGAATTGTCGCACCGGAGCCTCGGGACGTGGACTCAATGTGAAATTATCACCCATACATGGCATAACGAAAATGAATTATTGCTTTTTATTGCCTCGTCTTCCAAGGGCCTTTACGGCAAAATTGCCTCTCGGATTCTATTTATCTACAACTATACCGCGAACTCTATTCTTATTTCATTAACTTATGAATCTCATCTTTAATAACCTCTACAGTCCGTCTTTCAGTAGATAAAATATCATCATATACTCATAAAAGACATGTTTAGATACAAATGACACGACGTCAATGACTTCATCATGGTTGGATAAAGCGGTGCGAGCCGGAACGATTTCTAAACCGGCCAAACACCGTATTATAAAACGAGTGATTTATGGTTGTTTTGAGTAATTACGTCTCATCAAATTTGAATAATGCAAGTCGTCATAAATAAGGCAGAAGAAGCGCGACGCGCGAAACCTCCATAAGTCAATCTTTCAAATTAATCTTATGGAAACACCCCAGCGTGATGACTCAATGCGGACGGGAACATATTTAATTAGTACATTAATTTTGAATTATTTAATGGTAGTGGCCGCGGGGCCAGGTGTTCGTCAAATGTCAACAGTGATTAAGTTTTATTTTAACTGCGATGCGGCGGACGCGCGCTCGGATTTACGAGTTTTTGACTTTTATAAATTCTCAACGCCTCAACTTAACTGCCAATCCGTCGGGATGGAATTATCGCTCGGTGCTCGCGTTGTAAACCCACCACGGGACCATTTATTATCTGCACAGATAATCCACGGACAGCACTTTATTATCAGTTATAATAATAATTTACTTTTATAGATCCACATTACTCATGTTTGTTCTTATTTGACTGCGATTTGATGGGGCGAAATTGCCTCAATAAAATAATAGCACACCTTAATTATGAATATTTTATTGCGTAGGCCTATACAAGCCGGTAACTAATGGCTGTTTGTATTAGAGGTTATTCAGCGCCGGCGTCGGATTAGCGTTGTT
This sequence comes from Trichoplusia ni, assembly GCF_003590095.1. Taxonomy (NCBI): domain Eukaryota; kingdom Metazoa; phylum Arthropoda; class Insecta; order Lepidoptera; family Noctuidae; genus Trichoplusia; species Trichoplusia ni. The sequence goes on from NC_039492.1 coordinate 4,054,120, forward strand.
TGGCCGTTTAATTAGGCTCGTGGCAAGAATTTACATTTATTAATGCCGTGACTAATGCGCTCACGAGGACAGAACCTTTTTACATCTGTCATAATTTTTCTACGTCGCGATTTATTCGCAAAATGTGATAATCGGCTTTGTTGCTCGTCGTATCGACCACGATGATATATGAAAACAATTTATTAATAGTTATAAATGGTACTTATGTTTTATGCAAAGCAAATAATCATTACTGAAGTGATGTCAAACGGGTCGGGGCACGGCCGTGAATCATCGACAGCCGAACCTCAAAACTCTCACAGACCAATTAAAAATTATTTCCAGTTGTCGTTTATGTATCTAATTGGTCGAGTAGCCGCGTACCGTTAGATCATGTTAGAGATAAAGTAAAAGTAGCGATGTTAAAATCACAGCGGGCAGTGATTCCCATCTGTTGTGGCCAGCTGTGGCGACACCGTCTCCGGGGTATGAAGTCTGGGCGGCGCGCAGCACGTGGTGCACCTGGCCGCGCGGCGCCGCGCCGACCTCCGACTCCTCTCAATCGTAACGCACTAAACAGACATCCGTAAAGCCACGCCCGATTTACAGCCGATAAAACACTAACCTGCAATGTAGTGCCCACTGCACTTGTCGATAACCCCGTACTCCATCGACACTCCTAAATACAAACCCGATTAGCCCAAAGCTATTATTTTACGAGCGTTATTTACGTGTGCCATATTTAATTGGCCCTCACCTATACGTTATAGTTAATACGACCGAACGTTTCCAAGTCATTACAGAAGATAAATGCATGACTTCGCGACCGCTATACGTACCTTGAATTAATTTCGTCCGAGCATTGAATGATGGCGAAATTGACATTAAAATTCTCGGTCGAACGTCTCAAGTAATTGCTGAATAAAATACTTTTGTATAACATCCCAAAGGGAAGCACAAAAAGCGAATCCGAGAGCGGTCTGCGGCAGTGTGTGCGCACCGTAATTTATATCGGTGCACGATGACAACTCAATAAAAAAATGATTTCATTTGCTTATTGAGTCCTTAATAAAGCTGGCGCGGGCTCCTCCGGGCCCGTTCCACATATTATTATTATAAATAACAACAAATACGCGTTCCTTATTATTTTTACATCCATACGGGATCGGTGAGTTTTTTCCGAAGGGATTTTATGGTGGTGCGTCGGTGGGCGGAAGGCCACCAAGGGAGCGCGCGAGCCTCACTATATTACTAAATGAACGGCATTAGCCAGCGAGGTGACACGCGATTACACTTGTGTTAGAGCGGCGTTAATTGTCAGTTTTATTTTCATTCAGATATTTAGCGATCAAGATCAGATCTTAATGGCTTTTGAGGAATTCCATCATAACCTTGGACGCGTTCGGTGCGAGACCGGATAATGAGAGGCTGAACAATGCCCGTATTAAAGCACTTTATGCCATAAAATTACAATGTCTACCAGATAAAGTCTCGGTTCGATATTCAACATGTATAGACTACCGATGTGGCACGACCAGTGATTAATAAAAAAACTAATCGATTATTATAATGATGTCGTAGGCCGCACGGGTTACGTCACTGGGGTCCCGGTTCAGTAAATAATATCGTCTTATTGTGTAGCCGAGCCCGCGTAGACAAAGGCTCGGTATGGTATTAATCGTTAAAAGTACAAGGGCTATTAAATCGATATTAAGAGAGAGAATTCGATGCGCGCGCCGTACCACTTGTAATGATCAAATTTATAATCTCTCGGGTAGGTAAGAGGCGATTCTTTTATTTTTAAATCTCGGAGATATACCCTCTCTCTCTCTTTTAATTGTATTTTATGAGTATTTGATTCTAATGCCGGGCCATTAATTATTTATAGTATTCGATACGGGATGCAAGCATCGATTTATGTATTCGTCCGTGCGGGATGAATGAACGCGATGCAATCATTGCTCAAGTCTTTATTGTGTGAATATAAACTTAATGATCTTGTTGCTCTTAAACGATTATTACCTTACTTGATAACTTTAAACACTGTGATCAAGCGGAATGTTAATAAAGTGTACTGATTAGGTCCCAACAGTTCTCGCCTCGTTTAGGACTTGCCATTTAGAATTAAAAAGCTTAGACCCAGGCTCGTATATTATGAAGAATAAAATCGTGCAGACAGGTCGAAACTTGAGATAGAATTTTACGAAGGAAATTAAAAAACTAATGTGCCCATTGCTCTCGAAAAGGATTTTATATTGTCAACAAATTAAAAATGTCAATAAAATAATACGATTAAAAAGAGCAAAGCCAATTCAATCCCTCGGATTGCAGTTGCTTGATGACCCCAAATGTTTTGCGTGTTTAAATTATAATACATACCTAAAATATTTTAAAACGTCGAGATTTTTTATCCCTGTACCCGAAGCAATAATAAAATTTGATTAAAATATGGACCCCTCTTCTGTTGGGATGAATTAATTATACGAATATCAAACATGCCAAAGTGAAATATGTATATGTGGCCGGATAACTTAATAACAATAGCGCTCAGTTCAAACAGCAGCTATAATATATATGTACGAGTATATCTAGACAGCCACTAGCCACCTAACTTTATAGATATTACCTACTCCGTGTCTCACCACGATAATGATCAAACATTTAACAATTTGGTTGTAGAACCACTTTTGCTTTTTCCATACAATTTACATAAATTAAAGGAGCACTACTATTGTCACCAGGTTGCCGTGAAACAGCGTTCATCTACGCTATAACAAGCGCGGGAGTGACGCACGCGGTAGCTCGCGCGTGCGCGGAGGGCGCCATAGAATCGTGCACGTGCGACTATTCGCACATCGACCGCGTGCCGCACCGCAGCCGCGCCGCCGCCGCCGCTAACGTCCGCGTCTGGAAGTGGGGCGGCTGCAGCGACAACATCGGCTTCGGCTTCAGGTTCAGCCGCGAGTTCGTCGACACCGGGGAAAGAGGCAAAACTTTGAGAGAAAAAATGAACCTTCATAACAACGAGGCTGGCCGAGCGGTAAGTGTTGAACACCCATGTCAATAAGCTTATCCAATTGCCTCTCGACGGTAGCACCTTATAAACATTTATAAAACAATCAGTTATCGCCAATGAGGGCCATTGTCATCGCGCCATGTTTACATTACCATTATGGATGACGATCGATCGTCCGCCACTTGACATGTCGCTTGTGTAATATTAATTATGCGTCGGGCGGCGCGGCCCCTCTCGCGACGACTGCGCAACAGGCACTCATTCGTTGCGCTCGCGCATCTCCCTCCCACCGCACACCCACATTTGCATATCCACTGTCCGTTCCTTCCCAAAATTCATCAAAATGGGACGTCGGGCGCCCCGAGCCACCCAGACGCGTCATTAACCGCAGCGCTTAATTCCTGTCACGACAGCCACACTGGGTGTCCACCTGATGAATATTCACAGCATTCCATCGATTGTTTAACACATATTTGGACACTAGACTGTATAACATACGCGGCTATCTACATGTCAATGAATAAATACCGTCGTCCACGTTCTACGAAGCGCCTTCGCTCCGAGATAGGAAAATATTTACTGTCTCCCATCCTCGCGTCATTTATCTACCTTCTAAGAATGATGAATGTCCCTAGAGTATGATTTATGATCGGTCCACGCGCGGTGACGACCGGCCCACCTCTTCACGATTTGTAACAATTTGCTCGATCGTGAGATGCGATCGATGGAGTACGCTTAAAAGATCATCGATCACACTGTATCGAAGCTTATCGGTGGAATTTAAAGATATTTGGACATCATTATAGACCTCCCTATGATAGAATAAATTAAACTACGAGATGTTGATTGTGTTGTTTTGTTCCCAGCATGTGCAAACGGAGATGCGGCAGGAATGTAAGTGTCACGGCATGTCGGGTTCGTGCACAGTCAAGACTTGCTGGATGAGGCTGCCGAGCTTCCGCTCTGTGGGCGACGCGTTGAAGGATCGCTTCGATGGCGCGTCGCGGGTCATGACGCCTAACACGGACCTGGAGGCGCCGGCGCAGCGAAACGATGCGGCGCCACACAGGGTGCCACGAAGAGACCGATACCGATTTCAACTGCGCCCTCACAACCCAGATCACAAATCCCCGGGGGCGAAGGATTTAGTGTACCTTGAGCCTTCACCGGGCTTCTGTGAAAAGAACCCCAGGTTGGGCATTCCCGGTACACACGGGCGCGCCTGCAACGACACGAGCATCGGTGTCGACGGCTGTGACCTCATGTGTTGCGGCCGAGGGTACCGCACGGAGACCATGTTCGTGGTGGAGAGATGTAACTGCACCTTCCACTGGTGCTGCGAGGTCAAGTGCAAACTATGTCGCACGGAAAAAGTGGTGCACACGTGTTTATAGACATTCGGACGCCGCTGTAGAAGTGATCAATGAGAGAAACTTTAGTGTCGGACAGGTGTGATGTGACTCAGACTGGAGAGTGGACCTGTTTTTTATTCGGAGGCAAATAACGGACCTTGTATATAATCACTTCACTATTTCATCTATCCATGTCGTCGAAATCGTATATCATGTTGACTTATGTAAATAGTTTCTCTATCACTGTTTATTTCTTCTTTTATACATGATAATTGAACCGGCGTAAAATTAAAGTAAGCTACTCGTTCGGTTAATTTATTTGACTATTAAGTGCGAACATGTGATCTAGTAACTTTATTTTTCGACATTGTCGTTAGGAAATTAATGAGACCAGTTGACAGACGATTTATTCCATCATCGGCTCATTTTGAATGAATACTTAATTGGACTTATTGGTTTCCCTACGCGGTCAGCTGTGTATTTTATTTATTCGTAGATAACGTCCATACTCAACTGCACATTCCAAGAAGACACGTAAGCTTAAATTAAATGTACACTTTAAATGATATTTCTTAATATCATTCCAAAGTTAATACTCAGGGTTTTCAAAGAAGTTATTTGCAATTATTATAACAGCGGTAATATTCATTTGAGTTTTATAAATACTTTCTATTTTATGGACGTCCGCGTTGGGTGCATGCTCGCATAACTGTTTTGAGATTCAACAGCGAAATTATCTTGTAATTATAATTTCATATTATAATTAAATCGGTTAATGGAATTTGTGGCTTAATAGCATTTGCATAAAGTGTCTTCTTGGGTGTTCAGCGGCGGAGGTAGCGTAGAGCCTTATCAGTCAGTAAGTAGCGCCATCGTAAAAGTGTCCCACATTACGAGATAAACGCTCTGGAGAATTTTAATTAAATATTAAACGAATTAAATAATCAGTATTATACGTATAATATTGTATGCGTGTTGCGTCCGATATAGGGAGATAGTGTTGCACGCGAACCCGCCAGACATTTCTTACAAATTTTATACAAGTTCTGCCTCGAACCGTTTTAGTGTAATTAAATGCATGTGTTACTAATGTAGTAACTTATATACAATTCGTTATGTAATAAGACAATCGTAAGCGCAGACTTTTCACTTGGCAAGCTTACATTCAACCTTTGTGTTAACTCCGTTGTATTTTTCAATCAACAACTGACTCGGTTCGCTAATTTGACAAATTCAATTGCTTTTCGGTAACGTTTCTTTGACACATAGTTTGACATTCCAAATTCGACAGTTTGCCAGTATATGTGGAAGCTTTATTGATCATGCAAGTAATTATATCAACTTGAATGATATTTCATATGTGATATAAAATAGTTATAGCATGTAAGTGTGTATAGGTAGTCTAAATCTACTGAGCTTAATTATTGTGTAAAATAAATACACTAAGCATACTAACTCGTCATGTATGTTTTATATGAAAAAATATTTATTAAAACTTGTTTTAATTTATTATGTTTTACTTAAAAAAGTTTTCAAAGTAAAATAACGTGTTAGTTTTAGATAAAAAATCCGATGTTAAAACAATCGGTATTATTTAAAACAGGTGATCGAGTACATTTCATTGGGTTGTTTAAAAAAACGCTTAAAATTCGGATCTCTGTACATAAGTAACTTTAAAAAGAATTGTTTCGGATATTCAATGACAGAGTCTGAGGAACTGATACCGCATCGGATTTAAAAGACTGAAGTTATTTTTTTAATTTTCGTAGTTATATAATCCATGACTGGAAAAAATTAAAGCCATCGTTTTAAATTTTAGCATGATAGCTATTGTGATAAAAAAAGTATTTTAACGTAATTTAAAAACCGAACCAGTGTTACGTATTTCAAAAATCGAATTGAGGTATGTTTTAAACTTTTTATGCCTGACAGCTCTTACCGGTTTTATCCAAATTATGAATCTGTTGAATTGAATTGTCATTGTAAAATTTATTTTACGCATGTAAATATTGTCTTTAATCATTATTTTAAGTTATTTATGTGAATGTAGCATTTTAAACTGTTAATATTAGGTAAAAATACAATTGAAATCAGCTGAACTTATCTGAATCTCAAATCTTATTATTTGTATAATAAATGTACCTTTTTGAAATATATTTCGTCCAGAGACCGCTTTTTGGGTGTCGATACAATTTATTATAATATTGGTTGTACATTAGCAGTATCTATTTATAATTAAAATATTGATTAGTTGTTACTAAAAATATTAAATTGATCGAAAAACATTAAGTTTTGTTTCATTCCCTAATTATTAATGTTATTCACACGACACAAATTTTAAACTGAATAAGTTTTCAGGATATATTATTATTATGACACCTTTCAGCTTTCTTAAGTTTTGTATCACAGGGCCTATAGAACAACTTTCCTTACCAACAAGGGAAGTTACTCTGACCTGTCAGTTCCATAAATTTGATTCTTCATTCTTAGTAAGCTCTAAAAAAAATAACTTGCCAAGGCCTTTTATCATAAACCGTAGTTTATCACACTCATATTACACATCTTATTTTAAGCATCGCAGCATGAGCAAAGCATGTTGAGGTATAATTATCTTAAATTTCTGAGACTACCAAATGAGATTTTGTTAATTTTGTGCGTGTACTTCAATTAAACTTTAGCGCAAATATCTAAATAACAGTAGATATATAGAATATTCTTTATTGCACACCACATAAGAAGAGGATTGCATTCAAATAAATAGTTACATGGCGCCACAATGGGCGGTCTTATCGCTAAAAGCGGTCTTTATTCAATTTCTGCAATACCTACATAATCTCAATTTCAAGCGGAAAAAAGCCCTGGTACCTTAATACATGCAAATCTAATGTATTGATTTACCCTATCCATTCAATTCCAATGAAGAAAAGTGTCTTTTATTCGTATTTGACACCATACTTAAACTATTTCTTAGCTTTACATAGTAAGTCTTTTCGTTATAAAGTAATTTACAATGTAACATTTTTTCAAAGCGCTTCCCGCCCCTTGAATCTTGAGTCCTTTAATCCTTATATTGCGGAGGGTTTCACAAACATTCAAGTCAAATGTACAAAGACGCACAAAAAGTAAAAGTGGATCACACAAACGCTTGTCCTAAGCGAGAATGGAACCGGCGGCTACAGTATCCGTACAGTCAATGCCTTGTAAATTATGGCTCTTAGACTAAAACTGTCCATAAGTACTCACCTAGTATTATCTAAAATATCGATTGCACGGATGGCCGAGTGGTAGAGGTCACCACGCCAAAACCACTGTGCGTGTCGTGTCGCGGGTTCGATCCCCGCGTAGGACAAGTATTTGTGTGATCCACAAATGCTTGATCTGAGTCTGGGTATCATTTGTAAAACCCCCCGCGACACAAGGATTAAACTCCTTAGTGCGGGAGACGTTTTTTTAAAAATAAACAAAAAAAAATATTACTAGAACCGCAGACTTATCCCATTTGATAAAGCGCAATTGCAATACAGTTACAAAGCACATATAGGACAAGAACATTTTCATTTGACGTTTATTATCAACATTTATGTATATTTTGTCCCTTTCTCTCTTATTACAAAGTTATTCAAAGTCAAGTGCATTTATTTCAGCACATACCATAATACATCCCCAAAGATGTCTCTCCGATAAACGATGTTCTTATTTTGAAATTTATGCGCGCGCATTTAATTTTGCAACTGTTATATAGGGCTGTCTATGCATTTTTTTTTTGTAAGGGACTGATTTTCTTTTTAGGTTTACGTTCGGGTAAATAAATTGTTTGAGTGTTTTTACTTTAGTATAGTGTAACAATTCTACGCTAAACAATTCAACGCTAAAATACTTCTGTATAAAATCTATTTGTAGTTACCACAAAGTAACGAAAAGAAAAATTGTATTTTTCAAATACAATTTTTTCAGACAAAAATATAACTACACAGCTTTATACAAAACTTGTGAACAAAAATTCGTGAGTGTTATCTTTAAAAGTCAAGTTACTTTTCTTAGTGTTTTATTTAGGTTTTGAGTTAGTCAGAGGGCCTACCAGCACCAAGTTTTAATCAATAATATTGCGAAGAGATACGCCCTCAAAATTCCAATAACAATAACATAATTAAGACTAATTTATTTTATTTTTACAATATGCTACATTTACATAAACATGCCAACCCTAACCCGCTATCGCCATTTTGTTTTATTGCGAACGCAACCGTTGTAGTTTTGATAGCATGCAATTTTCTGAAACAGCTTTATTTTCTAGTAAGACACCGTATATATACAATTTGCACTTAATGTGTGCCCCATAGAGTCTATATTTGGATGCTTTTGGTTTAAGAAAGTGAAAAGTCGTTGAGTGTTGGTGGTCGCAAGTGCCCCGAGGTTGGTTCCCACGAGTATCGGCCCGCTGGAAAATTTATGTTCATGAACTGAGAAATCTGTCATAAGAGATACAAACAGCGTGTCTGAATCTGAAATAGCGTAAATAATTTTTCATGCAAACATTTTTGATTTTTGAACAGCGACCTCTCTATATATTATTTGTAAATAAAATTTGTATGTTGAGGAAGTATGTTTGCAATAGGGATGACGACAATTTTTTTTTGCAGTGTCCGTCTTGTAGTTTTTTGTATAATAATGGATACGTATTTTTTAATTTGTCCCGCAAACATAAATTTACCAAATTACAGTGAATGAGACTTACGCGTGACGTCACGATTGAGTATAAATTTTACTCTATCGTTACGTCACAAGCCCCCTCTCCTAAACTTTAAAGCAGTTAATCTTTGTCAATTCTAGTTTTTCTGAAAAAGGAAAAAACACGTACCTCATACTTTTCAATTATCTAACTGAGGGACTAATGAGATTTTTTCTATTTATACCCAGTCATCATCCCTATTGAACACCTCCCAAACGGCTTGAACGATTGTCATGAAGTTTTGTGTGACACCTCTCTATTTTTTAATTGTTATACGTATGCAATAAGTATTGTTTTAATTTAAATTTCATTTTTTATTTTCGGCCTAATTACAAAAATTAAATATTATAAGCATCCTTCTCAAGCTGGCTCAAGCTGCACACGGTGTGCTTACTTGATTGAAATCGTGAAAGTACTTTAGATGATAACGATTATTTGTTCTGCGTCTGGGTCTCATTTATTTGTTTTATCTATATTTTGAAATATATGTATGTTTATCAGTTGTCTAGCAATCCTAATATTAACTTTTCTTAGAATGAAACAAGATGGCGGTGAGTGAAAGTTGTAGAATTTGACTTATTTATTTGATGATTCGGATTCGATACTGTAATATGGTTCACACGTATCCACACGTATTCAATCGGTATTAAGAATTAACGATTATTGGATTTTGTAATGCTATAAAAGTTGGAAACAACTCAAATTGTTTGTGTACTCAGTTATTTTATTGTAAATTGTTTTGGGATTAAAATCAATATTTTATTATATTACTCACTAGCTGTTGATATCTGATATAAGGAAGGTATTTTTAAAATCACCATCCACCCTATTTCGGCCCGTACAGATAGGTGGATACTATTTTGTTTTTCAAAATAATATATAGCCTAAGCTAAGATAATTAAGCATTCTAATTGGTTAGACTGGAAGCCGACCCCATCATGCTTGGGAAAAGGCTAGGCCGACGATATGAACTTTGCATAGTTTATTGCACAAAATAAAATTAGCACTAATCGCCGAATACAATTTATTGATACTAAAATATTTTAATAATATATAAGTTCCGATTAAATATTACTGAAAGAAGTGAAGGTCATTGTAATAATTTTGGTAAGATAGATACTTATCTTTCAATATAAAATTCTACTATACGTCTTCACGTCACGAAGCGGCAGCATTGGTTAAAATGTTTTTTTTGTAAGGCATGTGTTTGTTTCGTGGGCCCAATTCCGCTATTTACTAATGCCGATGACTGCAACGCTTACTATCATCGACCGCTTAGGTTTCGCTTCAAGTCTAAACGGATTCAGCTAAGTACCAGTGTTTTATAGAGACGACTGCCTATCTGACCTCCTTAATCCAGTTCCCTAGACAACACGATATCCCTTACTCAGACTAACTAGCTTCTGATGCCCGTAAAGACTGTCAAAAATGTATGAATATCAGGCGGGACCCACAAATGAGCGCACCATCCGATACAGGGAGGGACTCGCTACGACATATATGGTCACCCGTCCAGGGACCGACCATGTCAAGCATAGCTTAACCTGCACTGGATCAACTTGTGCAGCTATAGTTTAACCCTCTTCCCAGCACTTGAGTGTTTTAATTGGTAAAACCAAGTAGACTTCAAAACGCGAAATTTGTGTTTCAGAGAAAAAGTATTTGTTTCAAAAACTCGACGACTTTTCGAGTGCTGGGCATTTCCATTACCACAAATATTCAGTAAATGGACGAGCTACGATCTTGACCCAGGTACTCTATGCTTTGCGGTGTTATTACACTTAGTTACCAAATTCACTTTGCTTTTATATGTACTTCCACAGCCACTGTACATTGGAATATCGATGGGTGAGAACACCGGTTTTACAATCAGCGATATAGTGAAACTAAGGTTGCTGTACAACTACATTGTGAGGAAAAAAGTAAATAATATGGTGTCAGAATGTAACCGACTATTTATGCCATCCTCGATAGCAGGTTTCAATAAGAGAAAACCGAATTTTCTGGATAAACTACCCAGAAACAAGCCACACCAATAATTAGGTCTTTCAAAAGAGCGTGCAGAAACCGACGACAGTCAAGGCAAAAACGTTAATGAGGACACGACGCAGGAGAAAACTAGTTACAATGATGATTATATTCATGAATCAGGTGATGTAGGAAAAAAAACTACAGTAAATGCGGAACATGAAAAATTGGGAATTTCAATTCTTTCGTACATGCATCCAAAAGAAATAACTGATATTATAGAAGAGATAATTAAAGTAGTAACGGAAATAACGAAAGGGATTCCAAAACTACAGAACATAAGTCATTATTTTTCGAATAAAATACAACAGTTCCCTTTCAAGGCAGACAAATGGAAAGTAGAGCCCAGACAAAAATAAATGAGCTACACTATTCCAGTCGACATTAATTTGGAAGAAAATAATAAAATGACGGAAGAAGAGATGTTGATGGAACTGGAAAAAATATCCAAAGGGGATATTGATGTGGAAAAGAAAATGAAATTTGATATTAAAATAGGATCAGCAATAAAAAAATACCAGAAAAGACTGGAAAATTTGTGAAAGATGTGTTAGGAGAACTTGGTGTCTTTTATGCAGCATTTCTTAAGTGGCTAATTTTAATTAAAAATTATAAAAAAAAATGAAAAGAATAGCGTTTACTTTATCAAATCCACTAAGGATGCGACGATGCAAATTTCCGAACCCGAAAAATAATAAGCGCTATGTATGTAGGTACAGTTTGTAACATTATAGATACTAATGTGATGTTAAACGGCGGCAAATTTACTTTCATGCAGTACAGCCCCCCCCCCCTGCGCATGTTTCATTATTCGTAAAAGTATCTCATGTTTGTTTAGTCTCCTTACAAATAATTTTATTTTGTTAGGAGACTCATTCAAGTCATTTTAATTCACACAGATACTTTTTGCGAAATGTGACGAAAGTCTAATGGAAAAATAAGCATCACATTAGATACCTAAAATAAACAAGGTAACTTAGCAAACGTGGTTTTGCCATTAATTTGAATTATTTCTAGGGAACTTATGATTCTGCGACTTGAACAAGATACCTGTATGGTACAAAATACAGGTGATAGTTTATAAAAATATAGTTTTACATTCATCGCCTACTATTTTCGGCATGCAAAATTATAGGTAGGTAGGAACGTTACACTTATAAGACTACGTTACATAACATTAGGAGCCAGTAACTCTTACAAGTAGGATGACATAGGTAATTATTTACATTTAAATCAATCTTAACTTATTTCAATTACTTACTAATTGCATGGCTAGTATTGTGAAGCTAGTATGTGATCCCTACAACCTGTAGAGACATGCTACTCCAGTACGTCTCCGCCGAATTAACTAGAACTTCTGAGTTTCTATGGTAAATTAAGCTCGACGTCGACAATGGGTACATACATTTGAACCAGAAATCTATATGCCAGCAAAAACATTCTGTAAATAACTAGCCAAGTCTCGATGGAGCTGCTTGTTTATCTGTAAAAAGGAATGAAATCTAGATAAAGTTGTGCCATGTTTAAGGCGCGGTTACCGCGATTTCTTTATTATTATAATAGTTGCTGTTTTCACTTTTCTGTTGAAGGGTAGGCGGGTAAAGTGAGTGTGTAAAATGCGAAACCAAGCTTTTGTTAACATCGGAACTAAACAAAGAGACTTGAAGTTTTAGATTTTAAGTACATGTATACAGAACATGGTAATAGCTTACCAAATAATGAAAATTTCTGCGCTCTGGTCGAACCCAAACATTCTCAAATAGGGTCCCGATATAGCGGCGAAATGGTTCCAGTACCTAAAGGATGGTACGGCAGTGTTTGCTACGCGCTCGACTTGGCCGAGCACTGCCATGCTCCCTAATAAACAGAAATCCCACACCGATACGTTCCACGTCCCTTGCATTGGATCAGGTTTTCTAGAATATCCAAACGTGTATCAACTCGAAATCTATTGCAGTACGGTACCCTCTGAGACGTATTGGCAAACAGCAAGAATACTTCCATCCTGCCAGAAAATGTCTTAACAAGGTGAACTAATTTGGGAGGGCAGCATTTGTAGATTTCAGTTTTATAACGTAGAAACCTTGATACTTGTCAAGTTTCACTGAAAAGTAAAATCTTCTGTTATATCATTGTTAGAAATCAGCTTGCTGTACTGGGCAAGAAATAAACCCACTGTAATGTTCTGCCAGATAGCAAACATGAAAAAAACAAAGTAAGTATAATTCTATGTTGCAATGCCATAAAACGCCGGAAACTACTCAAATGATTTTTGTGACCAGTTGTTTTATTGTTAATTGTTATGGGATTGAATTCAACATTTTATTACATTACTCATAACCATGGTTTTGTGCGGTCCAGTTTATTGCGTTAAAATATTTTTTGTAACAATTTTGATGTGTCCAAAGCGTAAGTATGACAATAAAATATTGAATTACCGTTCCACTTATTTTCACAAATCAAGGAAAAAGTAAACACAAACACACGTTTAGATGTTTGAACATAGACAACTACGAGTACTTCCTGAGGTTGTCAGTCACTGGCTATAGCTAATAAGACAGTTCGGAAGTTACCTTATTATATTATATTGACCATTTTTTCTACTTTTTCCGTAAATGGTTTCACGAAAATTGGAGTCTTTACGATTCTCTTGTTTTTACAACCCCAAAAAAATCTAATTAAATAATAAATAATGAACAAAGTAGAATCCTGAATGCGTGAATCACACAAACGCTTATTTAAACCATTAAAATATTGTTGATGCCGCGTACAATTGTTTTGGAACAAGTGGTTGAGACTCGGCTATCAGTGCAGTCATAGTTTTGCTGGTTAGTCTCATACTGGTTTTGAGATAATTTGCGTAATTCAGTCATTCAGAATAAGTGAAGTATTGAGTAGGAAAATGAATCCCAGGTTATGTCTGTCACGGACAGCTCGTGCATTACAACTTATGAGCAATTACAACTTATTGCTCATAAGTTGTAATGCACGAGCTATTTCCGTCCTCACACATCCTCAGCATCACGTCTGGGTGCTCCGATCGGCAAACAGCAAGAATACTTTCACGCTGTCAGAAAATCTTTGAACGAGGTTAATGACCCATCTGATATGAAGCTAGTTCCTGCTCACTGGTCCACTGACATCATCCAGAATGATCAGGGGGATGAGAAGTTCCTAGGTGTCGACGACGAACCCGGTTTTGATTTGTCTGATGAAGAAATTAGAAAGTTAAAATTATGGCCTCAAGGGGTTATTCCCTATTACATCGATGTCATTTCTTTTAATGGTTCGTATTACATTAAAAAAGTATTTGTCACGTATGTATATTTAAAACAACAACAGCCCTGATTATTTTATATCATTTACTTCCTCTAGACAAAGTACTCCGCGACCGAATCCGTCTTTTTCTCAACGTGATCAACAGTGTGACGCGAATTAGTTTCCTGGAGATGCCAAGTCCGCCGAAGGACGAGGTGACACGCTGGGTGTTCTTCGTTAACCGTCGAGGTCAACTGGGCTGTGGCGACCATTCGATCCTGAATCTTACCAACGAAGGAGTTCAAGTATATAACACCGTTAACGTTGGAAAGTTTTCCAAATTACTCAGTTGAAAAGACAAATTTTGGTAAAAGTAATAACATTGTAAGGCCTTCTGGAGGAAAAGCTTCTCACCTTTTTGTAAAACTTTTATAAACATTCAGACACCAAAATAATTATCTTTCCTAGTTTATGCTTCACTAATGCAAAACATACGCAGAGTATTCTAGATACTGTTAAGAGAACGACTGACAACCAACGATAATGTGTAACTTCATGTTGCAGCCTGTCATCTTGGGCTACGACTGCATGTCTACGGGGGGCGAGCTGGCAGAAGCTGTGTTGTCGATAGCTGGGATCCCACCGCAGCACAACGCTCCGAATCGTGACGAGTACATCAAAGTGATCGACGATAATATCTTACCGGGTACTTTAAATCATTTTTTAGTGAACTATCGCTTCCTTTGAATTAGTGAAACTAATAAACTTCTAAACGCGAAATTTGTGTTTCAGAGAAAAAGTATTTGTTTCAAAAACTCAATCACGATCAGTGGTTGTTCTACGACATCAAATACGACTTTTCGAGTGCTGGGCATTTCCATTACCACAAACATTCAGTAAATGGACGAGCTACGATCTTGACCCAGGTACGCTACGCTTTGCGGTGTTATTACACTTAGTTACCAAATTCACTTTGCTTTTATATGTACGTCTACAGCCACTGTACAATGGAATATCGATGGGTGAGAACAACGGTTTTACAATCAGCGATATAGTGAAACTAAGAATGCTGTACAACTACATTGTGAGGAAAAAAGTAAATATAGTGTCACAATGTAACCGACTATTTATGCCATCGTCGATAGCAGGTTTCAAAAAGAGAAAACCGAATTTTCTGGATAAACTACCCAGAAACAAGCCACACCAATACTTAGGACTTTCAAAAGAGCGTGCAGAAACCGAAGACAGTCAAGGCAAAAACGCTAATGAGGACACGACGGAAGAGAAAAGTAATTATAGTTACAATGATGATTATACTCATGAATCAGGTGATGTAGGAAAAAAAACTACAGTAAATGCAGAACACGAAAAATTGGGAATTTCAATCCTTTCGGACATGCATCCAAAAGAAAGAACTGAAATTATAGAAGAGATAATTAAAGTAGTAACGGAAATAACGAAAGGGATTCCAAAACTACAGAACATAAGTCATTATTTTTCGAATAAAATACAACAGTTCCCTTTCAAGGCAGACAAATTGAAAGAAGAGCCCGGACAAAAAAAAATGAGCTACACTATTCCAGTCGACGTTCATTCAGAAAACAAAACAAAAATGACGGAAGAAGTATTTACAATGCTGATGGATTCACCAAAATGGCTTTCTAAATTACCAAAAACAGAGCGTTATTTGAAAAAAATATTAAAAAACCCATCGAAAGAGATGTTCATGAAACTTAAAACACTACCCAAAGCGAATATGAATGCGGAAGCGAAAATGAAATTTAAGATAACAGGAAAAGTGGAAGATCTCGTACACGCGTTTAAAGAAGAGTTAAAAAACTCAATAGTAAAAGCGGCTGTGAAAGTTGGAGTGCAAAAAATGTAGTGATAAAGATTTTCCAAAGAAAGAAAAAATATAAAAAATAAACAATTGAAAAACAAGCGTTTGCTGTATCAAGTCCACTAAGGAAGAGACTGTGCAAGTTTCAGAAACCAAAAAACAATAAGCGCTATGAATGTAGGTACAGTTTGTAACATTATACATAACTAGCTGTTGCCCGCGACTTCGTCCCCGTGGGTAGAAGATATAAGTTATGATTTATACCTGCCCTTTTTTTCACATTTTCCATTGTATCTTGGCTCCTATTAGTCGCAGCGTGATGGTTTATAGCCTAAAGCCTTCCTCGATGAATGGTCTATTCAACACAAAAATAATTTTTCAATTATGGACCAGTAGCTCCTGAGATTAGCGCGTTCAAACAAACAAACTCTTCAGCTTTATACATTAGTATAGATACTGTGCTGCGAAACGGCGGCCAATTAACTTTCATGTAGTGCAGTTTCTCGACTGCGTACGTTTATTATTTGTAAAAGTATCTCAGGTTTGTTCAGTCTCGTCTCACAAATTACATTTTTAAGTCATTTTAATTTACATACATAATACTTTATCAAATGTGTGTCTGTGACTCATTCCCAGCATTTGTGTGTCCAATTTTATCTTTCTTTAACTTTACCTTGTTTGTTGTTCAATATGATATCTACTGAAAATCATATTGAACAACATCGATCTCGTTACATACTTATAGTAAACTAGGTTACTTAGTAAACGTGGTTTTGCCATTGACAAATTGTTTCTAGGGTTTTCATATCTGACGAAGGGCTGGACTTGAATGTTTTATGATTCTGCGACTTGCCCAATATTTGCAAAAAATATATCTAAGGAATCGATAAAGTCGTTTTGTAGGAGTTTAACAAACATCGCGGCCATTTCCTATGCAAAATACTTACCACAATACAGGGTTCTGGACATGATTCCAGTACCCCCTGCGTTGTAATTTTTCGTCGGTCTGTTTATTACTTTTTTTATTAATTCACCTCTGGTGTATCTAAACGTGTTCTATAGGTATATGTGAATTTTTTATTCACTATTCGTTACCTGATTTTCTTGCGTAGAAGGCATGGCTAGTATTGTGAAGCTAGTATGTGATGCCTACAATCTGCACTGAAATGCTGCTCCAGTTCGTCTCCGCTGAATTAACTAGAAATACTGAGTTTATTATGATAAATTAAGCTCGACGTCGACAATGGATACATACATTTGAACCAGAAATCTATATGCCAGCAAAAACATTCTGTAAATAACTAGCCAAGTCTCGATGGAGCTGCTTGTTTATCTGTAAAAAGGAATGAAATCTAGACAAAGTTGTGCCATGTTTAAGGTTCCCTACCGCGATTTATTTATTATTTATTTTTTTAAATAGGCGCATGGTAACAGCTTAACAAATAACGAAAATTTCTGCGTACTGGTCAAAAAAAAATGTTTACTTTTTGAACACACTGTGTATATAAAAATCAATGCCACTTTTCGTTGTAATGTTATAACTCAACAATGCCTTTACCGATTTGGCTAAATTTGGCACTGAGTTATTTGTGGAAGTCCAGAGAAGGTTTGTAGGTGATAAAATTAAAATAAAACTTGAAAAAGTGTTAAATCAACATCTTTCTATACCTACTTTCTCTTCTCCCATACAATCGTTTTCTAAAAAAAATGTAGTAAATTTTAAAATGAGGATGGTATCAGGAGAGCAGGTAATACAGAGGGTGATTTTGGGATGTCGATCTTGCGGAGATGCGGTTGTCCCATAACACGACGATGTAAGAAGATAGGCGGTACGAAGCCTGTTGAGTTTAGCTTGGCTGACAATATGTATAAAAATAATAATTTTCTATAGGAGAAGAACATGATGCTAGTAAGTACCAGGAAAGAAGATATTAGTAGTTCAGCGGAGTGATAGCAAGAGAGCAAGTAATAATAATAGTACATGAGGGGTGATCAGCAGGAGAGCATGTATCATGAGTAAGCAGTACATCAGGGTACCATGAAATCGGGCATAAGAAGTCACAGTAGCAGCTAGATGTATGTTAAGGTGGTTTCGATCTTGCAATAATGACGCGATTGGCATAAGTAATTAATTTACAGAGTCTTGGGCGATAAGAGGTTGGCCGGGAAAGCTAGTAATTAATAAAATTATACATGTCAAAATTTGTAAAAATGAATAGATACGTGTCTACGTATAATTATACAAAAAAACAAAACAGGATAAGTAACACAATGTCACATACATACTGTATGTCTATACAATTACATAATAATCGTAATAACACGTCAAAAATTAATCCATGCTAAGCCGTCATGAGTAAATCACGGTTACCAACTACTCGACAAAGTGACAAATTTCACTGACAAGTAAAAATCTAATTAAAATTGTATTTTAGAAATCAGCTTGCTTTACAGGCAATGAAATAAACGTACTTAATACATTGTAATGTTCTGCTTGATAGAAAACATAAAAAAACAATGTAGTTATAATTCTATGTCGCAATGCCATAAAACGCCGGAAACTACTCAAATGGTTTTTGTGACCAGTTGTTTTATTGTTAAATTGTTATGGGATTGAAATCAACATTTTATTATATTACTCATAACCATGGTTTTGTTCGGTCCAGTTTATTGCGTTAAAATATTTTTTGTAACAGTTTTGATGTGTCCAAAGCGTACGTATTATAATAAAACAAGCTGACTCAGCAAACATTGTTTTGCCTAATAAATTATTTCTAGTTGTATGTATTTTTAATGACAAATTATAAAAAATAAAAACAAAAAATTTCGTCCAAAAAACAAAATACATTCTTTTTGTGTGAGCAAACCTTATCACTTAGGGGTATGAAAAATAAAATGTTAGCCGCTCCTCAGACCTACTGAATACGCATATAAAATTTGGCAAAAATCGGTAAAGCCGTTTCGGAGGAGTACGGTAACTAACATCGTGACACGGGAATTTTATATATTAGAAGAAGAGTTACCACCACTTATTTTTCTACAAACGAAGAAGAAGTAAACACAAACACACACGTTTAGATGTTTTGGCAAAGAGAACCACTCCCTGAGGTTGTCAGTCATTGGCACAACATAAACTCATTTAGTACTTTTCAACATGGTTTATTGAACGGAAGGTCTACTGTCACCAATTTAATTCTGCTAAATGACTTTATAACTGAATCTATGGATAACGGTAAGCAGGTTGATGTCATTTATACTGCTTACAGTAAGGCTTTCGATCGGATTGACCATGATATCTTATTGTCAAATTTATATAACATAGGAATACGAAGTGACTTACTCAGATGGTTTTCTTCCTACCTGGAGAACAGGCCCCAAGCAGTAGCGTTAAGTAATTATGTGTCTGGTTGGGTGCTCGTCCCCAGTGTAGTCCCCCAGGGTTCATTGCTCGGCCCATTTTTTTTCATTATCTATATAAATGACATCAGCTCTTACCTGACTTCATCCAAACTGTTGTGTTTTGCTGACGATATGAAAATTTATGCCACAATATCATCATGTGCGGACGTGGTGGCACTTCAGGATGATCTATATCGTCTGGAGGCCTACTGTCTTGGGAGTCTCAACCCTGCCAAATGTTCGGTTATCCATTCATGTAAGGCAATCAAGTACTTTTTAGAACGAACTGCATCTGAGATTTGGGTGTATATCATGATTCGAAGCTTACGTTTGAATTACATGTCAATGCCATAGTCGCTAAAGCATCTATAAAGCACTAGGTTTCATAATGCGGCTCCCCAAGTGCTTCAGTCAAGAAGCAAACATTAAAAAAAAACATTAAAAATCTTATATTGTACTTTTGTTAGAAGCCACTTGGAGTACGCGTCTGAGATCTAGAATACATGTTACCACAAATACATTGATCGTATAGAGAGTATTCAGAAGAGATTTATAAAGTATTTGTGTTATCATCAGAAGGTACCGTACCGATCTGAATATTATCTCAATCTGTAAGAGGTGTCATATATTACCCCTTATTAATCGGTGATCAATCTCTGACTGCATTTCATTATTTAAAATTTTCAATAACTCTATTAATAATTCCGATATTCTATCCAAATTTTACTTTAATGTTCCTGTAAGGTCGAAGCGATGGAACTCAACACTGTGCGTTCCATTTACCTCTACAAATTATAGGCAAAACTCATTTATAGTGCGTGCAAGTAATGATTTTGTACAGACAATATGACTTTGATCCTTTCGTGACGAGTGTATCCTCTTCCAGAAAGTGCATGAGCCTCAGCTTTTTTAATTAAGTTTTGTATAATAGACTTTTAATTCTGGGATTTTGCTTGAAATGTATTAAGTCAAGTTTGATTGTTATCCTGTTTCTTCTTGGTGGCTGTATTGTATTGTATTGTTCACACACACTTTATCAATCTGTTCTTTAGAAGTGAAGACTTTTAATTGGCTGTCAGTGTCACACACTGTTTTTATTATGTTTACTTTAGCTGTAAGTCTTCCATGATGCATAAATAAATTAATAAAATTTTGTCATAAATATATTGCAATCAAATAATATTCACATTTTCGTCTGGTCTTCTTACTTAATTTATTTTGGATATAAAATAAATTAAGTAAAGTTACCGTGTTCAAAGATGGTGGATTTTCTGCAAGGGATGCGAATGCCAAAATGCGACAACTTCCTTATCTTTGAGATTCCCTCCAGCATCATAAAAAGCATCCATAAAAACAAGTGCTGACTTTGAAAATTGCAAAGATAGGCCTTTCTCTCTCGGCCGGGATAAGCTTGTGTGAATCACACAAACGCTTATTTAAACCATTAAAATATTGTTGATGCCGCGTACAATTGTTTTGAAACGAGTGGTTGAGACTGGGCTATCAGTGCAGTCATTGTTTGCTGTTTAGTCACATACTGGTTTTAGATAATTCGCGTAATTCAGTCATTCAGAATAAGTGAAGTATTGAGTAGGAAAATTAATCCCAGGCTATGTCTGTCACGGACGGAAATAGCTCGTGCATTACATGCAACTTATTGCTCAACACATCCTCAGCATCACGTCTGGGTGCTCCGATCGGCAAACAGCAAGAATACTTTCACGCTGTCAGAAAGTCTTTGAACGAGGTTAATGACCCATCTGATATGAAGCTAGTTCCTGCTCACTGGTCCACTGACATCATCCAGAATGATCAGGGGGATGAGAAGTTCCTAGGTGTCGACGACGAACCCGGTTTTGATTTGTCTGATGAAGAAATTAGAAAGTTAAAATTATGGCCTCAAGGGGTTATTCCCTATTACATCGATGTTATTTCTTTTAATGGTTCGTATTACATTAAAAAGTATTTCTCACGTATGTTCATTTAAAACAACAACAGCCCTGAAAATTTTATAACATTTATTTCTTCTAGACAAAGTACTCCGCGACAGAATTCGTCTTTTCCTCAACGTGATCAACAGTGTGACGCGAATCAGTTTCCTGGAGATGCCAAGTCCGCCGAAGGACGAGGTGACACGCTGGGTGTTCTTCGTTAATCGTCGAGGTCAACTGGGCTGTGGCGACCATTCGATCCTGAATTTAACCAACCAAGGAGTTCAAGTATATAAATCATAAACGTTGCAAAGTTTTCCAAATTACTCACTTGAAAAGACAAATTACACAAGCTTTTGGTAAAAATAAAAGCGTTGTAATGCCTCCTGGCGCCAAACCTTATTTTTTAACTTTTATAAACATTATGACACCAAAATAGTTTTCGCTTCACTAATGCAAAACATACGCAGAGTATTCTAGATACTGTTAAGAGAATGACTGACATCCAACGATAATGTGTAACTTCATGTTGCAGCCTGTCATCTTGGGCTACGACTGCATGTCTACGGGGGGCGAGCTGGCAGAAGCTGTGTTGTCGATAGCTGGGATCCCACCGCAGCACAACGCTCCGAATCGTGACGAGTACATCAAAGTGATCGACGATAATATCTTACCGGGTACTTTAAATCATTTTTTAGTGAACTATCGCTCCCTTTGAATTAGTAAAACTATTAAGACTTCTTAACGCGAAATTTGTGTTTCAGAGAAAAAGTATTTGTTTCAAAAACTCAATCACGATCAGTGGTTGTTCTACGACATCAAATACGACTTTTCGAGTGCTGGGCATTTCCATTACCACAAACATTCAGTAAATGGACGAGCTACGATCTTGACCCAGGTACGCTATGCTTTGCGGTGTTATTACACTTAGTTACCAAATTCACTTTGCTTTTATATGTACGTCCACAGCCACTGTACAATGGAATATCGATGGGTGAGAACAACGGTTTTACAATCAGCGATATAGTGAAACTAAGAATGCTGTACAACTACATTGTGAGGAAAAAAGTAAATATAGTGTCACAATGTAACCGACTATTTATGCCATCGTCGATAGCAGGTTTCAAAAAGAGAAAACCGAATTTTCTGGATAAACTACCCAGAAACAAGCCACACCAATACTTAGGACTTTCAAAAGAGCGTGCAGAAACCGAAGACAGTCAAGGCAAAAACGCTAATGAGGACACGACGGAAGAGAAAAGTAATTACAGTTACAATGATGATTATAATCAAGCATCAGTTGATGTAGAAGAAAAAAATATAGTTAATTCGAAATACGAAAAATTGGGAATTTCAATGCTTTCAGAAGAAAAACAAGAAATCATGGAAGAGATAATTAAAGTAATAGCAGAAATAACGAAAAGGATTCCAAAACTACGTTACTATAAGTCAGTTACTATAAGTCAGTATTTTTCTAATATATTACAACAGTTCCCTTTCAAGGCAGACAAATTGAAAGTAGAGCCCGGACAAAGAAAATATAACTACACTATTCCAGTCAAAATTAATTCGGAAGAAAAAAATAAAATGACGAAAGAAGTACTTACATTGCTGATGGATTCACCAAAATGGCTTTCGAAATTACCAAAAACGGAGCGTTATTTAAAAAAAATATTAAAATACCCTTTTAAGAAAGAAATGTTCATGGAAATGGACAACATATTCAAAGGGGATATTGAAGTGGAAAAGAAAATGAAAAAAAGACCAGGAGAAAACCTTAAAGGAGAAGGAAAAGCATCAGTTATAGTGGACATTGTGAAAAAGGCTGGGAAGATGGTTGCGAAAGAAGCACTAGAAAGATTTAGTGTGGAAATTATAAAGAGAAAAATAGACAACCTTGTTAATAAAATTATTGGGTAATGCATAAAATTCCCGTGTCACGATGTTAGTTACCGTACTCCTCCGCAACGACTTAACCGATTTTTATCAAATTTTAATGCGTATTTGATAGGTCCAAGAATCGACTAACATCTTTTTTTCATACCCCTAAATGAAAAGGGTTGCTCACACAAAAAAATTGTTTTTGTTTAGACCAAATTGTTTGTTTTTATTTTTTTTACAATGTGGCATTAAAAATACAACTAGAAAAAACAAATATTTGGCAAATCAACGTTTGCTGGGGCAGCAAGTGTATATATATAGAATACCTTTGGCTACCCCAGAGGTGTAAGGTAATGAAAATTAAATAAATTGTGGCAAGTATTTTACTGAGTTCACGATAGAAAAAAGATGCGGTGTTTGTTAAATTCCTTCAAAATGACTTTATCGATTCCTAAGATATTTTGTGCAAATATTGGGCAAGTCGCAGGATCGTAAAACATCCAAGTCCAGCCCTTCGTCACATATTCCTTAGATACAATTTATATGGCAAAACCATATTTGCTAAGTAACCTATAGGTGTCCAACGTGATCGATGTTGTGAAAAGAAATTACAGTAACCATGATGATTATACTCAAGCATCAGGCGATGTAGAAGAAAAAAACAAAGTAAATTCGGAATACGAAAAAATGGGCCTTTCAATGCGTTCAGAAGAAAAAAAAGAAATCTTGGAAGAGATAATTAAGATAACAGCAGAAATAACGAAAATGATTCCAAAACTACACATAAGTCAGTATGATTGTAATATACAAGCTGCTCCGGCGAACGTTGTTTTGCCTAATAAATTATTTCTAGATGTATGTATTTTTCAATGCCACATTATAACAATATAAAACCCAAAAAAAATCGTCCATAAAATAAAAAAATAAATTTTGGTTTGAGCAACCCTTATCAGTTAGGGGTATGAAAAATAGATGTTAGTCGATTCTCAGACCTACTGAAAAAGCATATTAAATTTGATAATAATCGGTAAAGCCGTTTCGGAAGAGTCCGGTAACTAACATCGTGACACGGGAATTTTATATATTTGAAGAAGACGTTTAATATTTATTATAATATCTATTTTATTCACCATTCGTTACTTGATGTTCTTGGTCAGTAGGCATGGCTTCAACCTGCACAGAAATGCTACTCTAGTACGTCGCCGCCGAATTAACTAGAACTACTGAGTTTCTATGATAAACAAGTTGGTACCCGGGTCTTCGTCTGCCTATTTTTAATTTGAATATTATGGATTTTATTGTGAGAACGGTATACATTTGGGTAAAGCATTTGGTTAAAAGAGAGTAGAGTAGCAGTTAAAAGGTTTAAAAAAAATCTGTTTACAGTTAAGTAGGTACCCTTTGAGACGTATGGACAAACAGCAAGAATACATCCACGCTGCCAGAAAATGTCTTCACAAGGTCAACTATTTTGGGATGGCAGCATTTGTAGTTTTAATGAGGTAGGATACCTTGATCCTTGACAAATTTAATTGAAAATTAAAAATCTCATGTCAAATTTTTGTTTGAAATCGGCTTGCATAAACCACTGTATATGTAATGTTCTGCTAGATAGTTTACATAAAAAAACAAAGTAAGTATAATTCTATGTTGCAATGCCATAAAACGCCGGAAACTACTCAAATGATTTTTGTGACCAGTTGTTTTATTGTTAATTGTTATGGGATTGAATTCAACATTTTATTACATTACTCATAACCATGGTTTGGTGCGGTCCAGTTTATTGCGTTAAAATATTTTTTGTAACAGTTTTGATGTGTCCAAAGCGTAAGTATTACAATAAAATACTGAATTCTCTTTCCACTTATTTTTCTACAAATCAAGGAAAAAGTAAACACAAACACACGTTTAGATGGTTGAGCATAGACAACTACGAGTACTTCCTGAGGTTGTCAGTCACTGGCTATAGCTAATAAGACAGTTCGGAAGTTACCTTATTATATTATATTGACCATTTTTTCTACTTTTTCCGTAAATGGTTTCACGAAAATTGGAGTCTTTACGATTCTCTTGTTTTTACAACCGCAAAAAAATCTAATCAAATAATAAATAATGAACAAAGTAGAATCCTGAATGCGTGAATCACACAAACGCTTATTTAAACCATTAAAATATTGTTGATGCCGCGTACAATTGTTTTGAAACGAGTGGTTGAGACTGGGCTATCAGTGCAGTCATTGTTTGCTGTTTAGTCACATACTGGTTTTAGATAATTCGCGTAATTCAGTCATTCAGAATAAGTGAAGTATTGAGTAGGAAAATTAATCCCAGGCTATGTCTGTCACGGACGGAAATAGCTCGTGCATTGCAACTTATTGCTCAACACATCCTCAGCATCACGTCTGGGTGCTCCGATCGGCAAACAGCAAGAATACTTTCACGCTGTCAGAAAATCTTTGAACGAGGTTAATGACCCATCTGATATGAAGCTAGTTCCTGCTCACTGGTCCACTGACATCATCCAGAATGATCAGGGGGATGAGAAGTTCCTAGGTGTCGACGACGAACCCGGTTTTGATTTGTCTGATGAAGAAATTAGAAAGTTAAAATTATGGCCTCAAGGGGTTATTCCCTATTACATCGATGTTATTTCTTTTAATGGTTCGTATTACATTAAAAAGTATTTGTCACGTATGTATATTTAAAACAACAACAGCCCTGATTTTTTATAACATTTACTTCCTCTAGACAAAGTACTCCGCGACCGAATCCGTCTTTTCCTCAACGTGATCAACAGTGTGACGCGAATCAGTTTCCTGGAGATGCCAAGTCCGCCGAAGGACGAGGTGACACGCTGGGTGTTCTTCGTCAACCGTCGAGGTCAACTGGGCTGTGGCGACCATTCGATCCTGAATCTTACCAACGAAGGAGTTCAAGTATATAACACCGTTAACGTTGGAAAGTTTTCCAAATTACTCAGTTGAAAAGACAAATTTTGGTAAAAGTAATAACATTGTAAGGCCTTCTGGAGGAAAAGTTTCTCACCTTTTTGTAAAACTTTTATAAACATTCAGACACCAAAATTGGTAACATCTTTCCTAGTTTACGATTCACTAATGCAAAACATACTCAGAGTATTCTAAATATTGTTAAGAGAACGACTGATAATGTGTAACTTCATGTTGCAGCCTGTCATCTTGGGCTACGACTGCATGTCTACGGGGGGCGAGCTGGCAGAAGCTGTGTTGTCGATAGCTGGGATCCCACCGCAGCACAACGCTCCGAATCGTGACGAGTACATCAAAGTGATCGACGATAATATCTTACCGGGTACTTTAAATCATTTTTTAGTGAACTATCGCTCCCTTTGAATTAGAAAAACTATTAAGACTTCTAAACGCGAAATTTGTGTTTCAGAGAAAAAGTATTTGTTTCAAAAACTCAATCACGATCAGTGGTTGTTCTACGACATCAAATACGACTTTTCGAGTGCTGGGCATTTCCATTACCACAAACATTCAGTAAATGGACGAGCTACGATCTTGACCCAGGTACACTATGCTTTGCGGTGTTATTACACTTAGTTACCAAATTCACTTTGCTTTTATATGTACGTCCACAGCCACTGTACAATGGAATATCGATGGGTGAGAACAACGGTTTTACAATCAGCGATATAGTGAAACTAAGAATGCTGTACAACTACATTGTGAGGAAAAAAGTAAATATAGTGTCACAATGTAACCGACTATTTATGCCATCGTCGATAGCAGGTTTCAAAAAGAGAAAACCGAATTTTCTGGATAAACTACCCAGAAACAAGCCACACCAATACTTAGGACTTTCAAAAGAGCGTGCAGAAACCGAAGACAGTCAAGGCAAAAACGCTAATGAGGACACGACGGAAGAGAAAAGTAATTATAGTTACAATGATGATTATACTCATGAATCAGGTGATGTAGGAAAAAAAAACTACAGTAAATGCGGAACACGAAAAATTGGGAATTTCAATTCTTTCGGACATGCATCCAAAAGAAAGAACTGAAATTATAGAAGAGATAATTAAAGTAGTAACGGAAATAACGAAAGGGATTCCAAAACTACACAACATAAGTCATTATTTTTCGAATAAAATACAACAGTTCCCTTTCAAGGCAGACAAATTGAAAGTAGAGCCCGGACAAAAAAAATTGAGCTACACTATTCCAGTCGACATTCATTCAGAAAACAAAAAAAAAATGACGGAAGAAGTATTTACAATGCTGACGGATTCACCAAAATGGCTTTCTAAATTACCAAAAACAGAGCGTTATTTGAAAAAAATATTAAAAAATCCATCGAAAGAGATGTTAATGAAACTTACAAAACTACCCAAAGCGAATATGAATGCGGAAGCGAAAATGAAATTTAAGATACCAGAAAAAGTGAAAGATCTCTTACACGCGTTTAAAGAAGAGATAAAAAAATCAATAGCAAAAGCGGCTGTGGAAGTTGGAGTGCAAAAAATTATTGAAAAAGTTTTTCCAAAGAAAGAATAAAATTATAAAAATAAACAATTGAAAAACAAGCGTTTCCTGTATCAAGTCCACTAAGGAAGAGACTGTGCAAGTTTCAGAAACCAAAAAACAATAAGCGCTATGAATGTAGGTACAGTTTGTAACATTATACATAACTAGCTGTTGCCCGCGACTTCGTCCCCGTGGGTAGAAGATATAAGTTATGATTTATACCTGCCCTTTTTTTTTCACATTTTCCATTGTATCTTCGCTCCTATTAGTCGCAGCGTGATGGTTTATAGCCTAAAGCCTTCTTCGATGAATGGTCTATTCAACACAAAAATAATTTTTCAATTATGGACCAGTAGCTCCTGAGATTAGCGCGTTCAAACAAACAAACTCTTCAGCTTTATACATTAGTATAGATACTGTGCTGCGAAACGGCGGCCAATTAACTTTCATGTAGTGCAGTTTCTCGACTGCGTACGTTTATTATTTGTAAAAGTAATTTTAATTTACATACATAATACTTTATCAAATGTGTGTCTGTGACTCATTCCCAGCATTTGTGTGTGTCAAATTTAATTTATCTTTAACTTTACCTTGTTTGTTGTTCAATATGATACCGAAAATCATATTGAACAACATCGATCTCGTTACATACTTATAGTAAACTAGGTTACTTAGTAAACGTGGTTTTGCGATTAAAATTGTTTCTAGGGCTTTCATATCTAACGAAGGGCTGGACTTGAATGTTTTATGATTCTGCGACTTGCCCAATATTTGCAAAAAATATATCTTAGGAATCGATAAAGTCGTTTTGTAGGAGTTTAACAAACATCGCGGCCATTTCCTATGCAAAATACTTACCACAATACAGGGTTCTGGACATGATTCCAGTACCCCCTGCGTTGTAATTTTTCGTCGGTCTGTTTATTACTTTTTTTATTAATTCACCTCTGGTGTATCTAAACGTGTTCTATAGGTATATGTGAATTTTTTATTCACTATTCGTTACCTGATTTTCTTGCGTAGAAGGCATGGCTAGTATTGTGAAGCTAGTATGTGATGCCTACAATCTGCACTGAAATGCTGCTCCAGTTCGTCTCCGCTAAATTAACTAG
This sequence comes from Trichoplusia ni, assembly GCF_003590095.1. Taxonomy (NCBI): domain Eukaryota; kingdom Metazoa; phylum Arthropoda; class Insecta; order Lepidoptera; family Noctuidae; genus Trichoplusia; species Trichoplusia ni. Next base: position 4,083,153 of record NC_039492.1, read on the forward strand.
AAATACTGAGTTTATTATGATAAATTAAGCTCGACGTCGACAATGGATACATACATTTGAACCAGAAATCTATATGCCAGCAAAAACATTCTGTAAATAACTAGCCAAGTCTCGATGGAGCTGCTTGTTTATCTGTAAAAAGGAATGAAATCTAGACAAAGTTGTGCCATGTTTAAGGTTCCCTACCGCGATTTATTTATTATTTATTTTTTTAAATAGGCGCATGGTAACAGCTTAACAAATAACGAAAATTTCTGCGTACTGGTCAAAAAAAAAATGTTTACTTTTTGAACACACTGTGTATATAAAAATCAATGCCACTTTTCGTTGTAATGTTATAACTCAACAATGCCTTTACCGATTTGGCTAAATTTGGCACTGAGTTATTTGTGGAAGTCCAGAGAAGGTTTGTAGGTGATAAAATTAAAATAAAACTTGAAAAAGTGTTAAATCAACATCTTTCTATACCTACTTTCTCTTCTCCCATACAATCGTTTTCTAAAAAAAATGTAGTAAATTTTAAAATGAGGATGGTATCAGGAGAGCAGGTAATACAGAGGGTGATTTTGGGATGTCGATCTTGCGGAGATGCGGTTGTCCCATAACACGACGATGTAAGAAGATAGGCGGTACGAAGCCTGTTGAGTTTAGCTTGGCTGACAATATGTATAAAAATAATAATTTTCTATAGGAGAAGAACATGATGCTAGTAAGTACCAGGAAAGAAGATATTAGTAGTTCAGCGGAGTGATAGCAAGAGAGCAAGTAATAATAATAGTACATGAGGGGTGATCAGCAGGAGAGCATGTATCATGAGTAAGCAGTACATCAGGGTACCATGAAATCGGGCATAAGAAGTCACAGTAGCAGCTAGATGTATGTTAAGGTGGTTTCGATCTTGCAATAATGACGCGATTGGCATAAGTAATTAATTTACAGAGTCTTGGGCGATAAGAGTTCGGCGGGAAAGCTAGTAATTAATAAAATTATACATGTCAAAATTTGTAAAAATGAATAGATACGTGTCTACGTATAATTATACAAAAAAACAAAACAGGATAAGTAACACAATGTCACATACATACTGTATGTCTATACAATTACATAATAATCGTAATAACACGTCAAAAATTAATCCATGCTAAGCCGTCATGAGTAAATCACGGTTACCAACTACTCGACAAAGTGACAAATTTCACTGACAAGTAAAAATCTAATTAAAATTGTATTTTAGAAATCAGCTTGCTTTACAGGCAATGAAATAAACCACTCACCACTGGCGCCCGTTGTGGCTAACATTTTTATGGAGTGGTTCGAGGAAAAAGCACTGGAGTCTGCAAACGTGAAACCGCGATACTGGTGGCGATATGTAGACGATATTTTTGCTGTCGTCGCCCGGGACTCATTGAAGGACCTGACGTCACACCTAAATCGGGTGCACGCGAAGATAGAGGTCACCATAGAGGAGGAAAAAGAAGGAAAGTTACCGTTCCTGGACGTACTGGTCATTCGAGAGCCGAACGGACGGGTGACTCATACCGTATACCGGAAGCCAACGCACACAGACCGGTACCTACGGGCCGACTCTCATCACCACCCCTCACACCTATCTTCGGTGCCTCGTACGCTGCTGAACCGAGCACTCGCTCTATGCGACCATGATTACGTCAATGCGGAACTGAGGCATGTACGTGACGTATTAGAGCGCAACGGATATCAGTGGCGCAAGTGTAGACGTCTCCTGGGATCTGCGGGTGAAGCTCGTAAGCGTCCGGCGGAGGCTGAGCGGACTCCTGCGTACTTACCGTACGTGCAGGGTGTCACAGACAAGATAGGTCGCTTGTTACGCCGGAGATATAGCATCAAGACGATCTATCGGCCGCCCGGACAACTGCGACAGATGATCCGCTCTCCCAAGGACAAGGATCCTTTAGACTTCCCGGGAGTATACAAAATACCGTGCGATTGCGGCCTGAGCTACATTGGGGAAACCCGGCGTAATGTAGCAACCAGACTGGGCGAACACATACGCAGCATGAAGAACATGGACACCGACAAGTCGGCAGTGGCAGAACATGTGTGTAATGCGGGGACGGCACACTTCATACGTTTTGACAAAGCCTCCGTACTAGCGAAGGAGAAATACTTCGTGCCGCGAAAAGTACGGAAGGCTATAGAAATCAGCCGTCACCCGAATTTCAACAGAGACCGTGGATGGACACTGCCGGCAGCGTGGAAACCAGCACTGAATGCTGCGTTATGTCATATGAAGCCAAGCCTGGAGAGCGACGCGGTCAGCATAGTATGCACTGACTCAGCCAGTAAGGGAGCACGGACGATGCCAATGACGACAGCAGACCCCCCACCCGCGCCACCGGCGTCGCCGGCCCCACCGCCGCTCACGGCGCGGGCGCGGCGCTACGCAGCGAGATGCGCGGCCGCTGACGTCAGTTCGACTCGCGATCCCGCCGCGTCTGCTCATGATTAAGGACTCCGGTTGGGTCCGAAACTAGTCGGGCTACCCCGATAAATACGCGTGAGTAAACCGTTACATCATTTAATAATGAATCAGTCTCACGATAGTTATTATAAAAATGAAATAAACGTACTTAATACATTGTAATGTTCTGCTTGATAGAAAACATAAAAAAACAATTTAGTTATAATTCTATGTCGCAATGCCATAAAACGCCGGAAACTACTCAAATGGTTTTTGTGACCAGTTGTTTTATTGTTAAATTGTTATGGGATTGAAATCAACATTTTATTATATTACTCATAACCATGGTTTTGTTCGGTCCAGTTTATTGCGTTAAAATATTTTTTGTAACAGTTTTGATGTGTCCAAAGCGTACGTATTATAATAAAACAAGCTGACTCAGCAAACATTGTTTTGCCTAATAAATTATTTCTAGTTGTATGTATTTTTAATGACAAATTATAAAAAAATAAAAACAAAAAATTTCGTCCAAAAAACAAAATACATTCTTTTTGTGTGAGCAAACCTTATCACTTAGGGGTATGAAAAATAAAATGTTAGCCGCTCCTCAGACTAATTTATTTTGGATATAAAATAAATTAAGTAAAGTTACCGTGTTCAAAGACGGTGGATTTTCTGCAAGGGATGCGAATGCCAAAATGCCACAACTTCCTTTTCTTTGAGATTCCCTCCAGCATCATAAAAAGCATCCATAAAAACAAGTGCTGACTTTGAAAATTGCAAAGATAGGCCTTTCTCTCTCGGCCGGGATAAGCTTGTGTGAATCACACAAACGCTTATTTAAACCATTAAAATATTGTTGATGCCGCGTACAATTGTTTTGAAACGAGTGGTTGAGACTGGGCTATCAGTGCAGTCATTGTTTGCTGTTTAGTCACATACTGGTTTTAGATAATTCGCGTAATTCAGTCATTCAGAATAAGTGAAGTATTGAGTAGGAAAATTAATCCCAGGCTATGTCTGTCACGGACGGAAATAGCTCGTGCATTACATGCAACTTATTGCTCAACACATCCTCAGCATCACGTCTGGGTGCTCCGATCGGCAAACAGCAAGAATACTTTCACGCTGTCAGAAAGTCTTTGAACGAGGTTAATGACCCATCTGATATGAAGCTAGTTCCTGCTCACTGGTCCACTGACATCATCCAGAATGATCAGGGGGATGAGAAGTTCCTAGGTGTCGACGACGAACCCGGTTTTGATTTGTCTGATGAAGAAATTAGAAAGTTAAAATTATGGCCTCAAGGGGTTATTCCCTATTACATCGATGTCATTTCTTTTAATGGTTCGTATTACATTAAAAAAGTATTTGTCACGTATGTATATTTAAAACAACAACAGCCCTGATTATTTTATATCATTTACTTCCTCTAGACAAAGTACTCCGCGACCGAATCCGTCTTTTTCTCAACGTTATCAACAGTGTGACGCGAATTAGTTTCCTGGAGATGCCAAGTCCGCCGAAGGACGAGGTGACACGCTGGGTGTTCTTCGTTAACCGTCGAGGTCAACTGGGCTGTGGCGACCATTCGATCCTGAATCTTACCAACGAAGGAGTTCAAGTATATAACACCGTTAACGTTGGAAAGTTTTCCAAATTACTCAGTTGAAAAGACAAATTTTGGTAAAAGTAATAACATTGTAAGGCCTTCTGGAGGAAAAGCTTCTCACCTTTTTGTAAAACTTTTATAAACATTCAGACACCAAAATAATTATCTTTCCTAGTTTATGCTTCACTAACGCAAAACATACGCAGAGTATTCTAGATACTGTTAAGAGAACGACTGACAACCAACGATAATGTGTAACTTCATGTTGCAGCCTGTCATCTTGGGCTACGACTGCATGTCTACGGGGGGCGAGCTGGCAGAAGCTGTGTTGTCGATAGCTGGGATCCCACCGCAGCACAACGCTCCGAATCGTGACGAGTACATCAAAGTGATCGACGATAATATCTTACCGGGTACTTTAAATCATTTTTTAGTGAACTATCGCTCCCTTGAATTAGTAAAACTAATAAGACTTCTAAACGCGAAATTTGTGTTTCAGAGAAAAAGTATTTGTTTCAAAAACTCAATCACGATCAGTGGTTGTTCTACGACATCAAATACGACTTTTCGAGTGCTGGGCATTTCCATTACCACAAACATTCAGTAAATGGACGAGCTACGATCTTGACCCAGGTAAGCTATGCTTCTGGGCACCCCCAGTGGTCCAGGGCATGCAGCCCCAGTTGCTAGAGGCGGTGGTGTCGGCCCTCTTCCCTGAGCGGACGGGACACGTTCCCCCGACGATGGCTTCGCCTTCAGTCGCAGACTCTCCTGAAGAGGAGAGCATTGATGTCCCCGAGGTGACGCAAGCAGAGACGGGAGCTAGAAGCTGAAGGAGCTAGAGCCCCAGCTGAGGGGGCTCTTCACGGCATGCCTCGAGCGGGGTCAGTTTCCCAGTTTGTGGAAGGAGGGGAGGCTGGTCCTGCTCAGAAAGGAGGGGCGCCCCGCTCGCGTCGCCGTCCGCATACCGGCCCATTGTGCTGCTAGATGAGGCGGGCAAACTGTTTGAGCGAATCATCGCAGATCGCCTCGTCAGCCACTTGTGCAGAGAGGGGCCGGACCTGGACGACAACCAGTTTGGTTTTCGTCGGGGGCGCTCCACCATAGATGCTATCATGCGCGTGAAGGCCCTGGCGGAGGAGACAGTGTCCCGGGGTGGGGTGGTGCTGGCGGTGTCGTTGGACATCTCCAACGTCTTCAACACCCTACCCTGGAGTTGTATTCGGGAGGATCTAAAATATCATCGTGTGCCTCCCTACCTCCGTCGTACAGTAGGGGCTTATCTGGAGGATAGGTGCGTCACCTATCGGGGACGTGACGGTGCTGGTCGGCACCTCATGTCGTGCGGTGTTCCACAGGGATCGGTTTTGGGGCCGCTCCTGTGGAACATCGGCTACGACTGGGTGCTGAGAGGCGAGCTCCCGTCGGGCGCCGACTTGACGTGTTACGCGGACGACACGCTAGTCACAGCCCGGGGGAGCTCGCACAGGGCAGCGGCGTTGATAGCCACGGCTGCGGTGTCACAGGTAGTGAACCGCATCCGGCGCCTGGGCCTAGAAGTGGCTCTGAACAAGTCGGAGGCCATGGTGTTTCATGGACCCCGACGTGCGCCGGCGCCGGGATCACACATCATGGTCAGTGGGGCCCGGATAGCTGTCGAGTCCACCATGAAGTACTTGGGATTGGTGGTCGACAGCCGATGGGAATTCGGAACCCGTTTCCGGCGCCTGGCGCCTAAGCTGATGGGCGCGGCGGGCGCGCTTTCAACGCTGCTTCCCAACATGGGGGGTCTGAGCACCGTCTGTAGGCGGTTGTACGTGGGAATCGTGCGGTCCATGGCCCTGTATGGGGCCCCTGTGTGGGCGATGGACCTGACGGCTGGCACACTCGCCATTCTGCGTAAACCGCAGAAGGCGATGGCCGTCAGAGTCGCCCGCGGGTACCGCACGATCTCCTACGAGGCGGCTTGCGTACTGGCCGGATCCCCGCCCTGGGACCTGGAGGCGAAAGTACTCGCGTCGTTGTACCGATGGCGCGAGGAAGAGCGGGCACGGGGCTCGAAGCCGGCGCAGCGACAGATCGCACTGCGCCGAGCTGAGCTCCGTCAGGTCTTGGTGGCAGAATGGCGGCAAAGGCTTCTGCGCCCTGCCGCCGGCCTCGCAACCGTCGAGGCGATCCGGCCAGTGCTCGACGACTGGCTCGGGAGAAGGCACGGTTCCCTGTCGTTCAGGGTGACGCAGGTACTGTCGGGGCACGGTTGCTTCGGCAGGTACCCGTGTCGCATAAACAGGGAGCCGGACACTCGGTGCCACCACTGCGTCCATTGCGGGGAGGACACATCGCAACACACTATCGCCGAGTGTGTGGCTTGGGAAGAGCATCGCCGTGTCCTCACAAATAAAGTAGGAGGCAATCTGTCGCTGCCGACCGTAGTGCAAAAGATGGTGGTCGGTAGCGCAGAGTCGTGGGACGCGGTGGTGTCCTTCTGCGAGGACGTGATGTCGCAGAAGGAAGCTGCGGAGCGGGAGAGGGAGATCTCAACTCCCTTCCCCGGCCGCAGAAAGCGCACCGGGTGCAGGAGGAGGGCGGACAACGCCCTCTTTCAGCCCCCATGAATAGGTTCAGGGGCGCGGTACTTGGGGAATCCCCCCGCCCCTATTCCATGGACCCGAGGCGGAGGCGCGAGCGAGTGTCGGCGCGCGCCTCTGAGGCGGTGCACGGGGTAGGCAAACACCTCACTACCCCGTGCACGAGGCGAGGCCCGGACAGACCGGGCCGGTACTAGTGCGGGGCTGCGGAGGAATTTGGACTCCCACGGCCCCGCGTGCCCACGTGCGATTAGACACACCGGGGGGTTTTAGCCGGTAAGAGTCCGGCACACCCCTCCGCCTCTCCCCTGGCGGAGGAAGTCCATGAGGATTTCCCCCCGAAAAATAAAAAATGTGAGCAATGCTTTGCGGTGTTATTACACTTAGTTACCAAATTCACTTTGCTTTTATATGTACGTCCACAGCCACTGTATAATGGAATATCGATGGGTGAGAACAACGGTTTTACAATCAGCGATATAGTGAAACTAAGAATGCTGTACAACTACATTGTGAGGAAAAAAGTAAATATAGTGTCACAATGTAACCGACTATTTATGCCATCGTCGATAGCAGGTTTCAAAAAGAGAAAACCGAATCTTCTGGATAAACTACCCAGAAACAAGCCACACCAATACTTAGGACTTTCAAAAGAGCGTGCAGAAACCGAAGACAGTCAAGGCAAAAACGCTAATGAGGACACGACGGAAGAGAAAAGTAATTATAGTTACAATGATGATTATACTCATGAATCAGGTGATGTAGGAAAAAAAACTACAGTAAATGCGGAACACGAAAAATTGGGAATTTCAATTCTTTCGGACATGCATCCAAAAGAAAGAACTGAAATTATAGAAGAGATAATTAAAGTAGTTACAGAAATAACGAAAGGGATTCCAAAACTACGTCCCATACGTCAGTATTTCTCGAACATATTACAACAGTTCCTTTTTAAGGCAGACAAATTGAAAGTAGAGCCCGGACAAAAAAAATTGAGCTACACTATTCCAGTCGACATTCATTCAGAAGAAAAAAATAAAATGACTGAAGAAGTAATTACATTGCTGACGGATTCACCAAAATGGCTTTCAAAATTACCAAAAACAGAGCGGTATTTGAAAAAAATATTAAAACACCCTTCTAAGAAAGAGATGTTCATGGAACTGGACAAAATACCCAAAGAGGGTATTGATGTGGAAAAGAAAATGAAATTGAGTATAGGATCAGTAAAAGACTTTACGAAAAATGTGTTAAGAGAACTTGGTGTCTTGTATGTAGTAAACCGTATCTTTAATGACTAATTTTAATTAAAAACGAAAAATATAAAAAAAATTGAAAAGAATAGTGTTTACTTTATCAAATCCACTAAAGATGCGACGATGCAAATTTCTGAACCCGAAAAATAATAAGCGCTATGTATGTAGGTACAGTTTGTAACATTATAGATACTAATGTGATGTTAAACGGCGGCAAATTTACTTTCATCCAGTGCAGTCCCCCCCCCCCCTGCGCATGTTTTATTATTCGTAAAAGTATCTCATGTCTCATGTTTGTATAGTCAACTCACAAATTACATTTATAAGTCGTTTTAATTCACACTGATACTTTTTGTGAAATGTGTGTCTGTGACTCATTCACAGCATTTGTGTGTGTCCAATTTTATTTTTCTTTAACTTTCCGTTGTTTGTTGTTCAATAATGAAAAAAAAGTCTAATGGAAAATAACGATCGCGTTAGATACCTTTAATAAACTAGGTAACTTAGTGGTTTCTCAATTTGAATTGTTTCTAGGGAATATCTGACGAAGGGCGGGACTTGGATGTTTTATGATCCTGCGACTTGCCCAATATTTGCACAAAATATCTTAGGTATCGATAAAGTAATTTTGAAGGAGTTTAACAAACACCGCGTCTTTTTTCTATTTTTGTGGAATCAGTAAAATACTTACAACAATATATTACTTTTTGATAACGTGTTATATAGATACTATTCGTCACTTGATGTCCTTGCGTAGTAGGCATGGCTAGTATTGTGAAGCTAGTATGTGATCCCTACAAACTGTACAGACATGCTACTCTAGTACGTCTCCGCCGAATTAACTAGAACTTCTGAGTTTCTATGATAAATTAAGCTCGACGTCGACAATGGATACATATATTTGAACCAGAAATCTATATGCCAGCAAAAACATTCTGTAAATAACTAGCCAAGTCTCGATGGAGCTGCTTGTTTATCTGTAAAAAGGAATGAAATCTAGACAAAGTTGTGCCATGTTTAAGGTTCCCTACCGCGATTTCTTTATTATTATAATAGTATAGGATGGTACGGCTGTGTTTGTTTTGCGCTCGACTTGGCCGAGCACTGCCATGCTCCCTAATAAACAGAAATCCCACACCGATACGTTCCACGTCCCTTGCATTGGATCAGGTTTTCTAGAATATCCAAACGTGTATCAACTCGAAATCTATTGCAGTACGGTACCCTCTGAGACGTATTGGCAAACAGCAAGAATACTTCCATCCTGCCAGAAAGTGTCTTAACAAGGTGAACTAATTTGGGAGGGCAGCATTTGTAGATTTCAGTTTTATAACGTAGGAACCTTGATACTTGTCAAGTTTCACTGAAAAGTAGAATCTTCTGTTAAATCTTTGTTAGAAATCAGCTTGCTGTACTGGAAAAGAAATAAACCCACTGTAATGTTCTGCTTGATAGCAAACATGAAAAAAACAAAGTAAGTAATTCTATGTTGCAATGCCATAAAACGCCGGAAACTACTCAAATGATTTTTGTGATCAGTTGTTTTATTGTAAATTGTTATGGGATTGAAATCAACATTTTATTATAGTACTCAAAACCATGGTTTTGTGCGGTCCAGTTTATTGCGTCAACATATTATTCTTCTTAACAGTTTTGATGTGTCCAAAGCGTAAGTGTTATAATCTCTTTACAAAACAAAGGAAAAGTATCTAATCACAAATGTACACGTTTAGGGGTGTCAGCATTTATAAAAGCTCAATACTCAATACTCAATACATTTATTGCATTCCACAATGTGAACTTAGGTGGTAGGTACACAAGATACATTAGGTTTGGAGCATTGTGGGTCCTGTCGGGCATAACAAAAATAAGAATTTGGAGGAGGGCTATTAATAACATTTTCAGTTTTACAAATTAATAATAATATAGGTAAAGTATTTCTACAATTCTTATCTACATTGGTTTTGGTATTCATATCTACATTTCTATGAATTTAAATTATAAATATATTTTATTATTATTCCACATAAATTAATTTATATGGAATAATAATAAAATATAATTAAAACAGAAATAAATAAATAGTGTTAATTAACACTATTTATTTATTTCTGTTTTAATTATTTACTTTATCACTTAAATATTCTTTTATACTATAATAACATTTTTGGATGAGGAATTGTTTTAAATTGTTTATAAATATGTTACATTTTTGTTCATTTTTAATTTTATCTGGTAATTTATTGTATATTTTGACTGACATTACTAAAGTACTTGTAGAGTTAGAGCTAATAAGACACCTCAAGTGCTTACGGAAAATACTTCACATCCGATGGTCTGACCGCGTACGGAATACTGAAGTGCTGCGAAGGGCCAATGTACCAATGTAGGTGGCAATGAATCTTATCTCATGCGCTCGGCGTCAGCTTCGGTGGTGCTGACATGTGACGCGTATGGCGGAGGAAAGAACAGCTAAGCGCATTTTTTACTCAGAACTTGAATAAGGCAAGCGGAAGCATGGCGGACAACTCCTCAGGTACAAAGCGAAGCGACATATGGAGCAGTGCGACAATAATCCCTCGCTGTGGGAGCAGCAGGCTGCCAGACGGTCGGAGTGGAGAGCGCTAGTTAAAGCTAGCGTCAAAACTTTTGAAAACCGGTAGTTCCTTGAGCTGGATGCCAGACACGACGAGCTGAAAGTCCGACCACCTGCGGCTATCAGCTTTCATGCCCGTAATGTGCGAGGATTTTCTCAAATAAAATTTTCTACACAAGCCACATGCGAGCACATCAACGGCAAAACCGGACTTGAAGACAGTCGCCGTGGCCGAAAGCGGTCGGGATTACATCATCATCACTTCACAGTCCATATAAAATTCTCTCAACCAGCCTGCTAATTCAAAAAGGAAAAACTACTAACGTTCTAAGATATTTAATTAGAATCTCTCCCATCAACAATGAATTTCGAACGAGTACCTCCTAGTTTATTGGAATTGCCATTAATCAACGGTTTAAGATAAACTATGCAACAAGGCTTATTATACAATCAATGATTATTTAAACGATGAAAATAGTAGGTCGCCGTGATTTACACAGGACGGTTTAGTGTAGATTAATGTTTAACGTGTTATTTAGATTGTATGTATTGATAGACATACTCTATGTATGTAACATTGTGTTACCTAGTTTGTTATATTTTTAGTACGATTATACGCATATAGATATTATTTTACGTAGGTACTTTGACATGTATAATTCTATGATGTCTTAGCAATTTATGTCGACTCCGTGTGTGCCTCAATAAATCGGCGGTAAATCAATGTTTGGGGTATTTCTTTCAGTCAACATTTTACTAGCCGGCAGCAGATGCGTCATGTTTTCTTAGTTATCACTGTCTGCGGTGTCGTCTTGGGTCGGGTCACCTCCTTTCCTCTAATATGGTCAGGGAGGTAATGGCTGACCCTTGCGCCATACTCGTGAACGGGTGCAGCTTGCGGTGACGGGTCGCTCTGCTGACCTTGGCCGTTTAGTTTCATAGTGGCTTAATTACAGCGAAATCAAATATGTGTTTTTTAGGCACGGCCCTTACACACTTATTTTGAGTGTTTATTATACGTAGTTATAAATTAAAATAAAGTTAATCTTCATCATCTAAAATTAGGAGTATCTAGGAACTAAACTAAACTAATATTTACATTTTGAAAGCTATATCAATATAAAAAGAAAAATATGCATTATTTACAAAGCGTCAAAAAAGATATCCTCATCCCTGCCAAAGTCGGGAAACGTGCCCAGAAGGCTGGCTGCATTGCCACGTTGTATGGCAATGCTAATTCTTTGGGCAAAATATAGACCAGCCTTCTGATCACGTGTAGAGTCGACCAAACGCTTTGCGAGTTCTTTATAAACTTATTTTGATATTGTACTGTATCATAATAATATTTATTATTATTCTTTTCTCACAGCAAAAGCACTTAGGCAGCAGTGAAGGATGAGCGAATCTGAGTGCTGTCCAATGTAACCTGACCTTCAAAAAGTGCTACTAAGTAGCCTATTGAATAATTGACTTTTGATTTTGAGTGCAGTCATAGTTTTGTTGGTTTGAGACACATACTAGTTTTGAAATAATTTGCGTAGTTCAGTCATTCAGAATAAGTGAAGTATTGAGTAGGAAAATGAATCCCAGGTTATGTCTGTCACGGACGGAAGTAGCTCGTGCATTACAACTTATTGCTCAACACATCCTCAGCATCACGTCTGGGTGCTCCGATCGGCAAACAGCAAGAATACTTTCACGCTGTCAGAAAATCTTTGAACGAGGTTAATGACCCATCTGATATGAAGCTAGTTCCTGCTCACTGGTCCACTGACATCATCCAGAATGATCAGGGGGATGAGAAGTTCCTAGGTGTCGACGACGAACCCGGTTTTGATTTGTCTGATGAAGAAATTAGAAAGTTAAAATTATGGCCTAAAGGGGTTATTCCCTATTACATCGATGTCATTTCTTTTAATGGTTCGTATTAGTATTTGTCACGTATGTATATTTAAAACAACAACAGCCCTGAAAATTTTATAACATTTATTTCTTCTAGACAAAGTACTCCGCGACAGAATTCGTCTTTTCCTCAACGTGATCAACAGTGTGACGCGAATTAGTTTCCTGGAGATGCCAAGTCCGCCGAAGGACGAGGTGACACGCTGGGTGTTCTTCGTTAACCGTCGAGGTCAACTGGGCTGTGGCGACCATTCGATCCTGAATCTTACCAACGAAGGAGTTCAAGTATATAACACCGTTAACGTTGGAAAGTTTTCCAAATTACTCAGTTGAAAAGACAAATTTTGGTAAAAGTAATAACATTGTAAGGCCTTCTGGAGGAAAAGCTTCTCACCTTTTTGTAAAACTTTTATAAACATTCAGACACCAAAATAGGTAACATCTTTCCTAGTTTACGATTCACTAATGCAAAACATACTCAGAGTATTCTAAATATTGTTAAGAGAAAGACTGATAATGTGTAACTTCATGTTGCAGCCTGTCATCTTGGGCTACGACTGCATGTCTACGGGGGGCGAGCTGGCAGAAGCTGTGTTGTCGATAGCTGGGATCCCACCGCAGCACAACGCTCCGAATCGTGACGAGTACATCAAAGTGATCGACGATAATATCTTACCGGGTACTTTAAATCATTTTTTAGTGAACTATCGCTCCCTTTGAATTAGTAAAACTATTAAGACTTCTAAACGCGAAATTTGTGTTTCAGAGAAAAAGTATTTGTTTCAAAAACTCAATCACGATCAGTGGTTGTTCTACAACATCAAATACGACTTTTCGAGTGCTGGGCATTTCCATTACCACAAACATTCAGTAAATGGACGAGCTACGATCCTGACCCAGGTACGCTACGCTTTGCGGTGTTATTACACTTAGTTACCAAATTCACTTTGCTTTTATATGTACGTCCACAGCCACTGTACAATGGAATATCGATGGGTGAGAACACCGGTTTTACAATCAGCGATATAGTGAAACTAAGAATGCTGTACAACTACATTGTGAGGAAAAAAGTAAATATAGTGTCACAATGTAACCGACTATTTATGCCATCGTCGATAGCAGGTTTTAAAAAAAGAAAACCGAATTTTCTGGATAAACTACCCAGAAACAAGCCACACCAATACTTAGGACTTTCAAAAGAGCGTGCAGAAACCGACAACAGTCAAGGCAAAAACGCTAATGAGGACACGGAAGAGAATAGTCATTACGATGAGGATTATACTTATGAATCAGATGATGTAGGAAAAAAAAATACAGTAAATCCGGAACACGAAAAATTGGGCATTTCAATTCTTTCGGACATGCATCCAAAAGAAAGAACTGAAATTATGGAAGAAATAATTAAAGTAGTTACAGAAATAACGAAAGGGATTCCAAAACTACTCCCCATACGTCAGTATTTTTCGAACATATTACAACAGTTCCCTTTCAAGGCAGACAAATTGAAAGTAGAGCCCGGACAAAAAAAAAATAACTACACTATTCCAGTCGACATTAATTCTGAAGAAAAAAATAAAATGACGAAAGAAGTACTTATATTACTGAAGGATTCACCAAAATGGCTTTCCCAATTACCAAAAACACAGCATTATTTGAAAAAAATATTAAAATACCCTTCTAAGAAAGAGATGTTCATGAAACTTGAAAAACTATCCAAAGGGGATATTGATGTGGAAGCGAAAATGAAAATAAGGCCAAATTTGTCTGACCTGTCAAAAACGTCTCAAGAGGTACAGAAACTACTTTTTCCACAGATTTTTGTTTCGATAGTTGCCGATATAGTTTTAACAAGAACGTTGAAATATATAAAGAAAAAATATAGAGCCCACCATCATAAATTTTAATTTTTTGTTTAAGAAGCAAAGCATTGAGCATTAAGTACACATGTTTACGACTTACTACGACTACGTTTTGTGGTTAGCAACCGCCCGGACCTTACAAATGCGACTATGGCGATCCACAGGTACACAAGTCAGTGACCAAACCATCGGAAATCGTCTCCACGAAAATATTCAATGCTCCAGAATACGGGCAGTTCAAATCAAACTAACCAGGGCTCATCGAGCAGCACGTTTAAGGTTCGCTTGGGAGCATTTGGTTTGGACTAAAGAGAATTGGAGCACGGTACTCTTTACAGACGAATGTAAGGTCAAGTTTTATAGTGACGACAAACGAATATGCGAGTGGAGAAAACAAGGCAAACGATTTACAGAACCTTGCATCCATGGAACAGATCGTTTTGGGGGTCCAAGTGTTATGGTCTGGGAAGGAATTAGCTTATCGGGCAGAGCAGAGCTTGTAATTCTTGAGGGAGGGTCTGTAACGACCACGTTGAGCGAGTCATCCAACCTCACGTCATCCCATTTTCACAAAGTGGGTGTTTGTTTTGTGTTAATGCAAGATACTGCTTATCCCCATACGCCTCGCATTACACAAAGAGCACGTTCTGAAGCCAATATTTCCGTTTTGCTATAGCCTGCAATGAGCCCCGATCTCAATCCGATTGAACATTTATGGAATGAACTGAAATCAAGCCTCGAAGAAAGTTATAGTCAGTTGAATAGTCAACAGGAGCTCATAAACACGCTAAAACTCTATTGGGAACGAATACCAGAGCAAAATGTTACCCATTAGATTGAAAGTGTACCAGATAGGCTCAGAGAGTGCATCCAGAGTAGAGGACGCCCCACTCGTAAATAAGAAAGCATTGCTCTAGAATTATATGCAAAAAACATGTTAGGTTAAGTTTACTGTGCTCATTATTTTATCGCAATTTCCCTAAAAAGTGAAAATTTTATGTGAATTTTTAAGAAAATAAACAATTTTGATTGTTGATTATGCTAAAACAGTTGTTTAATCCTCAGCCTAACCACATTTATCAAAAAATAACAATTAAGTATGAATACTTCGTGCTTCTTGTACAGCTCCTTGTACAGCATAAAGATACTACATCTTTAGCCCTATTTTGTTTTGAGTAGCTTATTATAGATTTATAAGTATTGGAATATTGTTTTGTGTGTTTCATACAGGAAGAGCAAGCAGTGCAGTTTTTCCTTTGCGCATGTGGTTTTTATGTGTAAAAGTACTTGTTTGTTTTCTTCTTACAAATTAAATTTTGAGGATACTTTATTTCTTCTTACATTTATAATAGATTATTTTTGAAATAACACGAAACTCGAAGTTAAAGTAAGTCTGAGTTGAGAAGTATTTAAGTAATAGTTCGTGCCTTCATACGATACCGTGATTGTACTTAGTAGTTTAAAATCACATATTTTTTGTCAAACGTGTGTTTGTGACTCATTCACAGCATTTGTGTGCCAAAAAATGTGTGCGAAAATCATATTGAACTACATCGATCACGTTAGATACCTATAGTAAACTAGATGACTTAGCAAACGCAGTTTTGCCACATAAATTGTTTCAAGGGAATATCTTTATCTGACGAAAATCTGGTCTGGTGTTGAAAATAGATGTTTTATGAAAGTAAAAGAACGAAGACTAATGACGTCACTAGTCATTGACACTGACCGAACAAATTGTATCGGCTACTGAAAATGCAAGTCCGAAGCTGTAATGGAGTTTATCTTAATATTCTAGTTTTATTTTTAGTTTTTTTTCGTGTCTAGTTAACATGAATTGAATCGAAACAGCTGATTTTTTCAAATGCTAGGCAAATTATTAAAATTGCAGGATATATAATTTATACACATTTATTACTCAAAAATGCGTTTTTCGACTATTTCACAATAAATGTTGGAAACTCAGAAGCTGAGCACATATGTACACTCGGCGACACTAAAGTTATTTCGGAATTACGTACAGTCAACAATAAAAGTCAATGTGCAAAACCAGATTCATATACTGGTGAAATTGATTATTTGATGACGGTTTACTCACGCGCGTTATGATATGATTATGCTGTGACTTACCCAACATTTGCACAAAATATCTTCAGAATCGATAAGGATGTGAAATGGGATGTCTAAATTGACCAGACTATTTCGCGTGAGGTCCATTTGAACAATTTATGTTTGCGAGACAAAGTAAAAAATATGTCTCCATCATTAATCATTAAACAACAAGATAGAGTAAGAGCCTAAGGACCTACGTTATTTTATAAAGGCTTGCTTTGTAAAATATATTTTATATTTTACAAAGTTTAACTTTGTCAGCGGATGCTCCCAACATAGGTAAGAACAATGGTCTATTTTGGGGTTTGGGTCATGGTGGCTTTGCCAGATAAACAGTAGTATATTCGAATAACAACGCGCCATTTTTTGTAAATACCTTCAGGATATTATTAAAAATCACGCACATTGTCAGACACTTAGCATAGTGGCAACCCATTGCCAGACAGCTTTAATGTTCATGAAATTGTAATTATACTTGTTATATTTTTTTTAACATAGTACACATTATAACGTAGTATATGTACGAATACAAATGACTCAGATGTAGTAGCAGTAAAAATATCTTAATAATAATAATCATACGAGTTGAGCTGCCTACACTAAAACATAATAATATACGAGAAAGTCGATCTAAAGCTAATATAGGGACCACCCTAACTAGGTAGTGATAGAATAAAAGCTGTTTTTATATAGAATACTTGGGTAATAGGTAGATGATGTTTCCTCATTAACAAGACACTTTTGATAGTTCCAACCCCTTGCCAGGCACCTTTAGTACCGTTTATCTGCCAAAGCCACCGTGATCCATACTCCATAATCGACCATTGTTCTTACCCATGTTTGGAGCACCTGCTGACAAAGTTTCAGCTTATATAAAATAACGTAGGTCTGGCGTCCACGGGCTCTTACCCCAAGACGGTCAGTCATGCCTGTTGTGATTTACGTAAGACTAATAATGAAATTCATACTAAAAATACTGTATTACGGCAAGAAGTAAGTAAAAGGTCAGACTGAGACTATTAAAAAAACAAGTTTGCTACTTTTCATGTTCCAAATATGTTTTACTAGTATTTAGCTTTTTCGCTTTTCGCTCCTATTAGTCGCAGCGTGATGGTTTATATCCTAAAGCCTTCCTTGATGAATACAACCAGTAGTTTCTGAGATTAGCGCGTTCAAACAAACAAACAAACAAACTCTTCAGCTTTATATATTAGTATATAGATAGAAGTATAGATAAGTTGTTAAACATTCTAAGAGTTCTAAGATTCAAAGATGAGCCGGTAAAGTTGCATCCTGTCATCCTGGACAACGACTGCATGTCTACGGGGGGCGAGCTGGCAAAAGCCGTCTTGTCGATAGCTGGGATCCAACCGCATCACTACGCGACGACTAATCGACGAAAATGTCTTACCAGGTACCTTGAAATGAATTACGATGATCACTGCATACAATTATTTGTATAAAAACGTTGATCTGTGGATGTTCTACGGTTTCAAAAACGACTTCTTTGGGTATTTTCATTGCATGAGCGGCTTAGGCAGTTTAAGCTTTGGTTATGATAGTCTGACATATCGCCATGTCGCCGCACGCCGCGCCCTCGTTATACAGGCATCGTTTTGCCCCGCCTAATAAAAGGTACTGCTAATGAAACTTATAAGAAGACTCTTCATTCGGATGATTTTCACTGAGTATGAGATAATAAATGTTACAATAAATAAAAATAATCCTCCATACTTAATTTTATATTTTAACGCCTTTTCGAATCTAAATTACTTACGTACCTACTTGCGCTTTTGAATTTTATATGTTACCTACTTTCTATTTTGACACTTCCCCTCACCTCCGACGCAAAAACGACGGGGTGTTATAAGTTTGACGTGTTTGTGTGTGTGTATGTGGCATCGTAGCTCCCAAACCCATGATCCGATTTGAATGCGTTTTTTTTTGTTTGAAAGGGATATCAGTCCATGGTCTTGGCTATATTTGGCGGAAATCAGTTCAGGTCTTCAAGGTCATCAGGTCGTTTGTAACGAGTGATAGGAATGTTACACGCTCAGTTTACTGACTAGCATATGTGGGATCTGATATTTGAAATACAATAATACATAATGAATGTCTTTTGGAACCACTGAGCTGGTCTGCTGTTAGGGCTTGAAGGTAGGAGAAGTAACCCTGGTCTACCTTTTAGTAAGCCCATCGAGTTTGGGCTCGTTGAATTTGTCTTGACTAGTTCTCTTCATGTTTCTAATTGAATATGGCGGATGAAACCCTGGAATGCCGGAATAAAACGGATTTTCGTTTCGTTTCGATATTATGGTATTGATTTAGAAATGGGTACATTTTTTTATTCTTAGTAAGTGTATATAATGCAGGTTTGTCTTGAAAATAAATTTCATTATTTATAACATACTAGGTTTTCGCTAGCGGCTACGCCCGCGTCGAGGTGGGTTATATCGCGTTTCAAAGAAAACTCTTCAAAGTTCTTCTTCTAAAAAGTTTGGGATAAAAACTATATTATGTTCTTGCTCAAGGTCAACTCTATCTCTGTAACAAATTTCATTAAAATCAGTTCAGTGGTTTAAACGTGAAAGCGTAACAGACAGACAGACAGAGTTACTTTCACATTTATAATATGAGTAAGGACTTGATAGGAATACACTATTCTGGAGATTTGAGTACGTTATTGTCTGACGTAGTTCTTGTGCGGTTTCTGTAAAAATGAATGAGCTAAGGCTATATGGGGCATGCGAGCCGCTTGATGGCACAGGCTTGTTCAAATTAATCTAAAGGCAAGTTCAGAAAAGGTAAATTCAGTGTTCATAGTTCACAGGGTTGTTCTCGTTTCTTTTCAGGGAGTTAGAAAATAAGATGTATTAGTGTCGTATTACTATTGGTAGAATCAATCAATTCATTTCATAAAATCGTGAGGGACTGTACAATCACCGATATATATATTATATATAGTGAAACTAAGAATGCTTGTCCTGAGACAGGGTGTCTTTGTGCATGTGAATTGAATGTTTGAGAAACACCCCGTAACACAAAGATTAAATTCCTAAATGAGGGAGGAGTTTTTATAAAAAAAAAACAAAATGTAACCAAGGACAAACTTAAACCTCATCAAACCACCAGTTTTTAATAATAGACCCCTACAAAAACCATACCAATACTTTGATAATATATGTCGAAAATAGTAACAATGTAACTAAAGATATGGTTACACATTTCTACAAGCTCTCTCATCTAATCAAAATGAAAGCGTTCTTAAAAGTCAATCGTTTGTCTAGAAAACTTCAAGAAATTCATAGTCTAAAAAAATACCTAATTTATCAGGAGCTCGTGACTAAGCTATAACCGCTTAAGTGAATCGATCACAGGTTAAGCTACGCTTGACGCGATTGGTCCGTAGATAGGCGGCCATCTTTGTCATAACGAGTTCCTCCGTCTTTCGTTGAATTGTGAGTCCCGGCTGTTATTCCTACATCTTTAAAAGTCTGACATCTAGTCTAACCAAGGGGTATCGTGTTGCCCAGCTAACTGGGTTGAGGAGGTCAGATAGGCAGTCGCTTCTTGTAAAACACTGGTACTTAGCTGAATCCGATTAGAGTGGAAGCCGACCCCAACATAGTTGGGAAAAGGCTAAGCTGATGACCTAATTTATCAGATAAAAGTACGGGAAAGGAGATAAGGAGTTAAAAACAACGAAATATCGTTAAAATAAACCACATTATTATAATAAACATTTATTAGATCATCTATCACATTATAAGCATGTTTGTATGTTTCTTTTAATGTAACATGTTTCACATATTACTTCGCAACACCATTTAAACTGGCAGTTGCAGTTCTCAGTGTCTCTGACTGAGGTTTCTTGGTAACCTCTTCTGCAGCATAATTGATCACAACTGTCGGTTCCCGCTGAGCTCACGTTGCACTGGCGGCCCAGAGTGCCCAGGGAGCCAGTCTTCATGTTAGCCGAGCAGAAGTCCGGAGACTCCTCAGAGTAGATGATGTCTTTCTTGCCAGGTTTCTTGATGCCCGGGCTCTCTGGCATGAAACTGTCGCCGTCGTTGCTGGCGATAACCTATTAAGAAATATAAAGGCCAGGTTAAAACACAACGCCTCGGTTATACTGGTCTAGTCTGTTTCAGCCAGGATGTTGTAATCTGTTCAGAATGTCATGTCACTAGAGATATTGATTGTATTTTTTAATCATGTTACGAAATTGTTTGAATATTTTAATATAGTATCTCACCTTGGCAGCACCTTCAAATCTATCTCGTAGTTTATCGCCAACCTCTCTGAAAGTCGGCATGCGCCACCAGCAAGTCCTAAGTGTGCACGAGCCCGACAGCCCGTGGCACTTGCATTCTATCTTCATGTTGTTCTTGATTGCCTAAGGAATATTAAAACCTCTAATTTATAATAAGAAATGTAATTTTAAGTACTTTCTAGCACTGAAGTCTACAAGATAGTTTCGTCAGTTTAGGGACGGCGGAAAATATGTTAATATTTTTACGTTTCATCGTCGTTATTACGTCGTTTTACGTATTTGTACGTCACGTTTCTTAAGGAAATTATAAAGGAATCAATATTATAGTTAATATTATAAATGTGAAACTACCTTACTGTAATTATAAATTTTTCAGATTAGGTTAATTCTGTAGGCATTGCTGTTCCATTGTCAAAAAAAAAACTTTCGTTATTTAGGTGTTTTACACAAGGTTAAACATCTTTTATGGCTTTGTTTATGATTCCTATTTTTATGAGTATATTATTCCAAAAACATAATTTAAAGTTCCTTAATATACTATCGGATTTATTGTTATGCAAAAAATATTATAGAAGTGAATGTCTAAGAAAATTCTTACTAACCAACCTCCCAGCATTGTGGTTATGTAGTTTTATTAGTGTTTTGATGTCACTCCGCTTTCTATATCGGCTATCCATAAATTCCCTAGATTTCTTGAGACCGAAACGTACGTTGTCACTGCAGCCCCCCCACTGCCACCTTTCTGTAGGCACTTGTGAGGGGGGGAGTGAAACTGATTCACGTCCGCGACGCGGCTTGGGAGCCCCCTGAAAAAAAAGTATGGTCAATACAATAGTGCCACATTTTATGATTTTCAGGCGATTTAACGTTAAACATTTTTACTTTTGGATTGGTGATCTAAATATAATAAAAACAGGTATAAAATGAAGCAATTAATTTAACATTTATTAATCATTGATCAGCCATGAAAACTAGATAATATTAAAACAAATGAACGCTAAATCATAAAACACCTGTAAAGTGGTTTTGAGGCAAACCTTTTCGCAGGAGCATTCGAGCAGGGACCCAGCAGTACACGCTCTTGTGATGGAGTAGGTAACGCCAGCAGCGGTGATCGCATTCACGAAACCCGTCTCTCTTGTATCTGTCAAAAAAAAAACTGAACACTAAAAAATCTCAAATAAATCTCCTATTCCCAAAATTTCTAAAAAAGTCTTCGAACTTGATTGACTTTTAATTTACAACATTTAAAGCTTAAGTTTTAAAATAGAGATTCTTCTTATCGTCTCAATTTGAATCTCATCATTTATGCCATCACAGGCAAAGCCTTAAATCCTCCAAAATGCAAGCTTCTGAACACCCCGGACGGTTCAGCAAGTGTTATGAAAGGTCTGTCTATGGACTAAGACGTTAATTTACACAATCCGAAACCAAGCATTCATTAATGAAAACAAACATTCGATCGTAATAACCGACTTTATCAACATAAACATTACAAACTAATATGACACACATTTCAAAACAATACAAGTCATTTTCGAGTTTGCCAAGTTTTATCATCGTATATATTAGTCTCGGCTGTAGTAGGGCCATAGAAATAAAATGCTAAAGCGCAACACGAAGCAGAACAAAATATGATACAAAGTGAAGTTGTTGACCCAAAAATCAATATTCACACGAGTCATGTAATAAAAGTCGATGAGCTTCGCAAATCGAAGGTTCCATCCATAAAACATCGGGCTGCGATACAATGTGACGTTGTTCACTGATTTTTATGACCAGCATGTTCGATGGATGCACATATTATATAACTTTGGAGCGAGTGTAGATGTATAAGTATTTCTTAATCCTTTTGTTGATTAAAGGCCGGATAGCCGAGTGGTTGAGGCCACTAAGAAAAACCCACTGTGCACGATATTTTGCGGGTTTGCTCTCTGTTTAAGACAAACATTTGCGTGATCCTCGACTGCTAGTCCTGAGTCCAGGTGTCTGTGTTTATGACTTCAAGAAAGCTGTCATGTTTCAGAATTGAATCTGTATTTCAAATTTCATCATTTATTATACGTGTTTCATCCTCCGATATGTCTGACTACATCAAGTGTTATTGCACCCACTCGTTTGTCAATTTCACCATCCGTGTGTCCCACACTAACAGGCCTGGCTATAACAATTAATGGCAGGTCAACCTATGTTGGATGAATATTCAGACGTCATGAATAATGTGAAAATCGCTGCGGCAGACATCCATTGAATATTCGTAGGACATCAACTGAATGCGCAATGTTTTTGTTCAGGTCGTGAACTTACAATAAGATTATTGGGCCCTTTGATAGACTATGTAATGAATGATGAATGCGATTGCATTGTGTTGTGTGATGCAATTTAGTATTCAATGAATAGGGCAGAGTTTATGTACATATCTTATTTAACTGTGGTGTTAATGATTATAACTAATATACAGCTCGACTGGACGGACGAGATGGCGCAAGAGTATCGACACAAGTAGCGTCTTATAGTAAAGGCAGTACGAATTTTCTAGAGGAACGTAGGTATACCGTTCGGTCTCTTGCCATCATCATCATCATCAGCCTATCGAAGTCCACTGCTGGACATAGGCCTCTCCAAGTGCACGCCACTGAGATCGATTTTCGGCTTCTCGCATCCAGCTCCTGCCAGCCGTCTCGCGCAAGTCATCACTCCACCGTGCCTGAGGACGTCCTACACTACGTTTGCCGAGGCGTGGTCTCCACTCTAGAACTCGTTTACCCCAACGGTTATCGGTTCTTCGGCTAATATGGCCAGCCCACTGCCACTTCAGCTTGCTGATTCGGTGGGCTATGTCGATGACTTTGGTTCTCTGACGGATTACCTCATTTCTGATGCGGTCCCTCAGAGAAATACCGAGCATAGCCCTTTCCATAGCCCGCTGAGCGACTTTAAACTTGTGAACCAGCCGTACCGACAGTGTCCACGTTTCGGCTCCGTAAGTCATGACAGGTAGGACGCACTGATTGAAGACTTTTGTCTTTAGGCACTGTGGGATCGACGATGTTAGGACTCGACGTAACTTCCCAAATGCAGTCCAACCCAACTGAATTCTCCTATTCACTTCGTCCTCAAAGTTGTTTCTACCTAACTGCAATGTCTGCCCGAGGTATACATATTTCTGAACAACTTCGAGAACGGCGCCGTGTATCGCAATCGGTTCCGGTAGAACATGTTCATTGAACATGACCTTGGTTTTGTCCAAGTTCATCCGTAGGCCGATGCGTAGAGAAGATTCAGCCAGGCCGTTCAGCATCTGTTGTAGGTCCTGCAGCGTTTCCGCCATGATGACAATATCGTCAGCAAATCGCAAGTGAGAGATGTGTTCGCCATTGATGTTGATGCCGCGTCCTTTCCAGTTCAGCGTCTTGAACATATCCTCCATTGCATTAGTGAACAATTTCGGGGAAATAACATCCCCTTGTCTCACTCCTCGATGCAACGGTATGGGCCTTGTTTGCTGATTCTGTACTTGGACGGACATTGTAGCGGCTTCGTAAAGACATCTCATCACTTGGATGTATCGCCAATCTACTTGACAACGCTGCAGGGACTCCAGAACAGACCAGATTTCCACCGAGTCAAAGGCCTTCTCATAGTCCACAAATGCTAGACACAGGGGCTGATTATACTCTTCGGTCTTCTGTATAATCTGCCGCACTGTGTGGATGTGGTCTATGGTGCCGTATCCGCTCCGAAACCCGGCCTGCTCCGGCGGTTGGAATTCGTCGAGTCTTCGCGCAAGTCGGTTCGTGATCACTCTTGAGAACAGCTTATAGACGTGGCTTAGGAGGGAAATGGGTCGATAGTTCTTCAGCTGGGTTTTGTCTCCCTTTTTGAAGAACAGGACGACAACACTCCTACTCCACGCCTCTGGAGTTCTCCCTTCAAACAGGACGGCATTAAAAAGCTTTTGGAGCTCCCCTAGTAAGGGGTTTCCTCCTGCTTTTAATAGCTCTGTTGTAATGCCATCCTCGCCAGGGGCTTTTCCATTTTTGAGCTGTCTCAGAGCGATCTCGATTTCGCCACTGCTGACTTCTGGCAGGTCTTCGGTGAAATGGCGTGTTAATGTGGCTCTGGGATCCTCATTTCCGGGATCAGGTCGAGATGCATGCGATGCGTATAACCGGCCATAGAAATTTTCCACTTCCGTAAGGACTGCCGGCACCGAAGAGACGACTTCTCCACTTGTTGTGGTCAGCTTCGTCAAGTGGCTTCTTCCAAGAGATTGTACGAACACCTTTGACCCCCGATTCAGCTCAATTGCTCTTTCAATGTCTAGAGTATTGGAGCACCGGAGGTCGCGTCGTACGTGCTTGTTGATCTCTTGGTTTAGAGCCCGCTTAGCTGACGAAGTGACAGGCGGGTTTTCACGTCGTTTCTTCATAAGCCCTAATGTCTCTTCCGAAAGCTTTGATTTCCTGCCCTTACGCTGCATGTTACAGAATCTCGAACCTTCCTCCCTGAGGATCCGAACCACATATTCGTGATTCTGGTTAACGTCTGTTGTGGTTTCCACGGCGGCAAATCGGTTCTCCAAATTTGACTGGAACGTTTCAGATCCTGTCATGGTTTGGAACAGTGTTGGTCGGAGCCTGGCCTTCATCAGACGGAAACGTTCGGCCTTGAAGTTGATATTCAGAGAGCCTCGGACAAGTCGGTGATCGCTCCCGGTATTAAACCTATTGATCACGGAGACGTCTCTGAATATGTGCTTCTTGTTCGTCATGATGAAGTCAATCTCATTTTTAGTCATAGTGTCGGGGCTTTGCCACGTCCACTTCCTTTGAGGCTGCTTTTTGAAAAAGGAGTTCATCAAAAAGAGCCCCTCGCGTTCGAGGAAGTTGACGAGCATTTGCCCCCTATGATTCCTGCTTCCAAATCCATGGGATCCTACTGCCGATTCGCCGCAAATCTGTACTCCCACTTTAGCGTTAAAGTCCCCCATGACAACGGTGTAATGGGTCTTTGTAGTGAAGTGGAGGGCCCTTGATATATCATCAAACATATCCTCCACTTCATCGTCTGAATGTGTCGAGGTCGGTGCGTACACTTGCACGACCTTAAGGCTATACCTGTCGGTGAGCTTTATGATAAGGTACGCTACCCTGTTCGACACACTAGACACCTCCACAACGTTATCAGCTAGGGACTTATTAACCAGAAACCCAACGCCACCTTGAGATTGTTGGTCTCCCTCTCGGAAGTACATTAGGTGACCTGATTCGAGGGTTATGGTGTCCTCCCCCTCTCTTCGAACTTCACATAACCCTAATATGTGCCACCTAATCTTCCCAAGTTCCACCTCGAGTTGCGCCAGATGCGAGTCAAGCCGTAGCGTGCGGCCGTTGTACGTCGCAAGAGTCAGATTTGTTTGGTGGCCTCTCGTAACCCGGAGATTCTTCGCACCCCCTGTCCCGCCGTAACCACGGTCGCCACCGTGACCGGGAATAGCGGGACTGCCGGGAACTAGGGGCCGTGGCTTTTGTGTGCTGCCCATAGAGGTATTTAGCCTACTGCTATCACGCTGGCCAGACGGGTTGATAGAGGGTTTTTTTTTCCGAGTTTTCCTTCTCTCGCACTGGTGTTCGGTGCATTTTGACTCCATTAGTCGACTTCTACGACACCCACTGGAAGAAGGGGTAGCGACATATGTATTCTTTAGCCGTCGCTACACGGCACTCTTGCCATCATCGCGAACCAAACCATTAGGTTCAAATACAGCTAGTAAGTCAACGGCAACAAGAGATCGACGGATAATGTCATTAATTTATTATGAGACAAATAAATAATAAATGCGGACAACATCACATACATTGTTCTGAACCCAAAGTAAGTTGCTAAAGCACTTGTGTTATGGAATTCAGAAACAACGAAGGTACCAGAAACACCCAGACCCGAGACAATGTCGAAATGTGAATTTTTACATTGACCCGACCGGGGATCGAACCCGGGACCTCAGAGCTAGCGACACCTTGAAACCGGTGCGTACGCCACTCGACCACGGAGGTCGTCAGTCATAAAAATATTATTAATTTTCGCGTGACGAGCTCCGCGACCTGCACTACGGCTGCGTGATAGACCGTTGTGTCCGTGTCTGCTGGCCACTTTACCACAGATCAAGTGATGTGCGGAGTGGCAGTGAAGCGATTTTGTCATATTATCAATAGAACATACATTTCCTAATCCACGGTTGGTTTTACTATTCTATACATGATTATTTAGGCAAGTATATTTTTATGGGTGTAGGATTTCATTAAGTAAAATATTTGAACAGTTTCCATGCTCCAATTAAGGGCCAGTAATTCATAACTTATCGATTGCACAATCTTTGCTTGTTACTTTTTTGCATAATGGACATCCCAATGTAAGTAAGTTCTATTTCTCAGTCTGTGTCAACAATCAAAACACAGTTTTTCGTGTAAGGCTACCAAATTACAATTTTTGAACGTTACATTAATGGCAGTAGCCGATACTGTTATTTTTATTAATATGGTAACAATAGCAATACAACTAGCGCCATCTACTTTCCTTATGTAAATGGTTAAGTGAATTAAAAAAAATCGTTCAGTTCGTCGATGTCAACCGTTATTTCATTATTATAGATACGTTATCACCACCATCCACCGCTTGCAAAGTGCTCTAGCTGTGGTGAATAAACGGCGCAACAAAATTCACGTCACGCAAAGGAAAAGAAAATATATTAATTATTAATAGTATTTTTACACATTTCTTGATTTATTTATCTATCTTCTATTTCGGCGTTAGGAGCCGCAAAACTACCGCACTTATTTTACGGTAAAGCTGCGATCAATTTAATATTTAATTCATTTAACTCCAGTTGTTCCCATATCTAGTATAGATAAAATTAGCTAATACAACTCTAACGAATGATTGCTTCAGACATGACAACATGTTAATCATCTAGTTCCGATTGTTGAAGCTTCACGGTACGAAGGCAATAATAATATAATTGCAAACCACATCTCCCATAGAACGACTAAAGGCTATTAGCCATTAGCGAACAAAGAGACCGTTTCTATAGCCTATTATGCCGTACAATATTGTCATTCCGCAATCAGTTTGATGAGATTATTCAGTGAGCGATGAATACTTAATTATGATATGGTTATCGGAGATTTATGATTAGAAATCAGGCTTTGTGATTCTCCTCCTAGTTAAGTTCATTAGGCAAGAACCTTTCAAGTTACAACAATAACGTGCTTAAAGGAAACTGTCCCTGTTGTTGAAGTTAAAGCTATGATTTGGTTTAAAAGAAATGAAAGTAAAATAATGACGTGTCGCAGAATAGAAAGTTTACATTTACCTGATTTCAGCGCTAGGTTTTAGTTCGGCAATAGTATTGTGGCATTCATTAAGTTCAGATTAGATAACCGCGGTGCCTGCGCAATGCGGTGCAGTTGACAGCAGATCGGCATCGGCCGCGCCTATCGATCCCATGCTAATTGGGCCCAGAGCAGGACGAGCCGTATCGTCGCCGCATTCCCGTCCCGCCACCCGTCCCCAGAGATACAGCGAAATTTATTGCACCAACAATTTATATAATTGACGTGCGACAAAAAAGCGAGAGTGCACACCCATCCGATGCAGAATTCAAGCTGTAATTACGCCCCGTCACTCCTTGTCGACGCTCGATTTTCATAGGCATTCTCGATTGAAATTCGACGGACCAAGGATGCGTCCTCTGGAATTATGAGAAGAATGTCAATTTCCAGATATTTCGCTAGTCGTTTAGCAATGGAAAAAAGGTGCGTCGAGGCAGAGGGCTCGCGGGGGTGGACAGCGCGCATGGGAACTGGTCTGCCCCGCGCGGATGCCGTGGACGCCACGGTTTTTCTACAGCAAGTTGCGCTGTCGATAGGGCAGCGCGGTCGCGACACTCGCTCGTCATTATAAATCCGTGGCGGTAAGCTCAGAGCTGGGCATTCCGCGCGCACCGCCCGCGTTATGCGCTGTAATTATCACAAAACGCGGGCCCGACTCGCAAATATGTCGTTGGGAACGGAGGACATGACATTCTCATCACCAAACGTTGCGTTTTTTCAAGTGTCTCCAGCTTCAAAATATGTGCAGCGCCGAACCACTCCCACGACGTCCGTCGCCGATTATATTCGGGTGCCTTGCGTCGTGCGTTTTTGCGTGGTCTGCCACGAGCGGCTACGGAATGTCGGTATTTGTGTCCACTGAATAATTCAGTGAAATTGTCGATCGATCAATAAAACCGATGGAATCAAATTGATTCACACTTGAAGGTTGTATGGCTTCAATATCGCGTGTGTTTTTGCAACTTCAAAATACTTGGAAGTCGTTCCGCCATTCACATCGAGTCAATCAGCCGCACGTGCGTCGTGCTGAGCGCCTCATCATAATGCTGCTATGAGTTCTCTGCTCCTGGATAATTGGGTATCGACTTTGTATGAGTACAACTCTACTAAAGATACGACTGCACAACCTGTTCTTGTAGGAAATGTGTAATTAATATGACTTGGAACTTGTTCTAGAGGCAACATAAGACCTTTTTGCTAGTTAGTGACCATAGATCACTAATGGCTGTCAGGGCTGTCAACTTGATATGACGTTTGATATCTTCACTGACTAAATTTCAATAACATTAATGTAATTAATTACACTGCAATGTTTCTATCGCTAAGTGATGGATATCATGATTATGATACATTACATGACGATGGCGTTAGTTCTGTATGCAGTGCTGTATAACAAAGAGGAGGGTGATGATTCTAAATGATGTTAATTTTGTGGATGATCCGAACCTAAGGCTATGGAAATGATTTGGTGAAACTAGTAAACTACTTGTATAAATAAACTAATAAAACTCATATCTATAAAAAATTCTTGTTTGACTACTCAGAACCCATAATCATGAAGCACCGTATTCGAACTTCAACTTTGATATTTGGGTCTCCACAAAAAGCTTACAGACCTTTTAGCAAGTTATGTTTAAAGGGATAATTACAAGACTAACATATTATCTGAAGTATATAATAAATCGCAAATTACAACATTAATCACTGTTAATAACAACATAAATTATGTTGATATAGAACATTGAATGCCTTGGGGTAACGTCAAACAGCAGATAACGCGAGGAAAGACGTCTCAAGATGATCTCGACTCAGCCCATATGTGAAATTGCTGAGAATTTTGCAATTTTAATTTTATTTATAACGAGAGTATTCAAGTCATGAGTTTATAGCGTAAGTTTCATAATGGTATATATACATATGTAAACTTGTAATTTAATCGTGGATATTGCGAGAGGGTTGTGTTCCTATGTCTTGTATATGATTTTTTTAAATTAACCCAAGGGCTAAGATGCCATCAGCATCATAGCGTTCGTCTTGGGTTAACTCAGGGAAAGTACAGTGTATCAGGGTGCAATAATCAAACAGTTAATATTACATTTTTAATTGTGGAAACCAAATACGAAACGAAATTGTCGTTTACTATCTTTGTTTATCGTTTATTACCCGGTCCCTTTGAGATTATTTCTGAAATAGCCGCGACGAAAATATTTATAACGAAATATAAGTTTAGAAAAGAGTCAATTTTGAGGAGATTTTATGACCTATTCTCCTGCTGACCCGAATGAACGCTTTTTCTTCCTTTTTATACTAAAAATGTTTTTTGGTACATTTTTATCTTAAGTCTATACCCGCTACAACCTATTCCCGATACCGACGCGCAAATCGGCCGGACGTTCCCGCTAGAAACTGATAAACTGAAACTCGCTCTCCGATACAGATCGCAGTCGCATTCGCTCACACACTCACTTTAAATTAACCGTTCACGCACTCCCGTTCAGGAATTTTAGATTTGAGATGGATGCAAGCGGAGATCGGGACACTTGTTGCTCGCATCCGAGGGTTAATAAACAGCTGATTATATTACGCGGCAGACGCTATGTGAATAATTTATTTGTGGTTTATTTTCAATGTGAGAAGGTAATTTAATGTGAAATAGAATATGTGCAGGCTTAAAATGATACTTGAAATATTTTTCTGCACCTTGCTGTTAACGTTTTGTGAGACCTTGGTCTTCCTATCTGTCCATGATTGTAATCATTAGGTACGACATAAAAGTCGCATTTTTCACAATAACTGAGAGTTTACTGAAATAAGTAAGTTTTCAAGTTACGTTCGCTGGCTGTAGGTACTTATCTGAAATAGGTTACACACATATTCCGTGACCTCTCGTCAAAGTACTGATGCATTTTATTCTGCTTTAAATATATTATGATTTGTATCCTTGCAGGTCCATTTCTCGCAAAATTCCTGCACGTAATATTCATCCCCATTTCTTACGGGCTCGAGTGAAACATGCGTCGTGCGGCGCGATGTTTCCTTACCGAGATGTCAAGTATCGTGTGTCGGGCAAACTCTGGTGTCGTAAACATGTATGTCATACTCACTACCTACGTGCGCCAACCGCGGTCCGCTCGTAAAACGATCATAACAACCTTTATTACCATTTAGTACCTTACAAAGATGGAAAGCACAGATTAATGCTGCAAATTGATTAGTCGAGATTCTCACAGATTTCACTTTCTATAAATTCACAGAGATGTGAGCGGACAAAGTAAATCGTCTGCATAAAAAGAGTCCGATAGCTTGTTTAAGCGCGGATCAGCTTAATGCGAAGACAATACATCGAGTTGTCACCGCGACCGCATCGGAATGTTTAAACGAACGCGACCATTTTATCTCATCTGATTAATTCAAATATTTAGCGCAATAAATACGGGTTGGCGGGGGCGCGGCGCGGCAGCGAGGGGTTGCGGGGCGGCCGCTGACGTCCGCGGCTGTCGGCGTGACGGCGGACGGCGCATGCGAGCAATTGCGTCAGTGTCAGCGTGTCACCGGCGGGCCATTGTGGCCGCAATGGCCGATATACGAGCGTGGCGCGCCCGCTGCGCCCGCGCACCTGATTTATCGACGTCCCGCGCTGGCCCGGCCAGGGACGCGCTGTCGCCGCCGAATAAAGCGCATTCTCACGCTACTGAACGCACGCGAACTCACCCGTCTCGTACCCCGTATTTAAATGGAACGATCGTTTCTCATTCCTTTCCCCCAGATATTTTACGTCGGGTAATACGATACGACACTGTCCGGCTCTTTCTGCAGTTTTCGTGTTCGTTTTTTCCCTCGGCCCGCTATTGTTCACTTGTCAATTTCTTTAGCTAATGCGAGTAAGCGTCTCATTATGCGGTGCGGTGCGTCCGCGACGCGCATTGCGTGTTGTGACAGCAACCACCCACCGGAAGGGGCCGAGCGTCATTCAGCCGCGCACAAAACGCGAATACTTTATTCAACGACGTCCGATGGCTAATTTGAATGGATTGTGCCCGTTTAATGGGAATAATTAGCTCTGTTAATGCGCGCGTCGGTCGGCTCGGCGCGGTGGAATATCTCTGTTAGATCGTGTGTGTACTTCGTGCTGTTAACTTTTGTTTTACCAGTTAACGCTTCATTAACGCATGTGGATGCGCTCTAGTCGGCGTTGCGTCACATGAAGGAGGTATTACTTTTGTAGGTGATATGCGGAGGCACGTACAAAACGGTCCGTATCTTGTAATAAGCAGGCGACGCGCGACGCCTTGCAATCAGTCAACTTGTTACGCGTCATAGCCGGCTATAAACGCATTTCTCACGTTGACGGGTGGACATCGACGAACCTGAATACCGCCGCAACAAACGACTTCCCTCATTTTCCCCTCATTAAAATCAAGCGAAAGAACACTTATACACAAAGTTATCTCAGAAACGGTATTATAATTCCTTAAAGGTAAGGTTTTGAAAAAAAGTAAGTTATCGCTGTGGTCTCCAGCGCCTATGTCGTAGTTGGGTATTTCGTTTAATTTGGCAACGGGCGCTGGTGACAAGTGCGGCCTGTCAGAGTGACGGACAGGCCGTCCTCGTGGAAGGGAAAAAATAAAAAGCTATTCGTAGTTATGAGAGAGACAGGTATATTTCTGGACAGTCAAGTAAGAAAGAGAGGTTGGAATGTCAAATGCTCGATTCCTGTGCGTTCCTTAGGTCTTAGTGATGGGGTTGAATCTACCGACAATTTCGTGCTTGAGACGTCGATTACTGGTCGCGAGGCGATGTTTGACTTTCAAATAACTCGGTGGGACTATTGTTTATTCCACCACGAGACAGCGGGCTTACATCCGCTGTATCGGACACTTATAAATATGTAGTCGAGCTTTATTTGGAGCTCTGCTATCGTTTGTCAGACACGTTGAAACTTCTAATAAAACGGGCAGTTTTAGGCTTTTAAGAAAATGTCTTGATACATGATAGACAACTGATGAAATTAATTTTCAAACTTATGTGACAATCACTAAATATTTATACTTTCTAAACAACCTCTTCCCGTAAAAAACAAAACAACATTTATAAATAAGACGGTTTATGATCGCGTAAGTGCTGCGTTTAAGCCAATAATCGATATCGATAAAACTAACGACAGCCGCCCGGATCGTATGCGCATAAGAGTACAGATTAGATACGAAATGCAGTCCGGATATTACACTATAATTAAGAACATTTACGTGTTAGAGGGCGCCAAATTTATCGCTGCCTTTTTTTTTCTTGATATGAAGTCATTCTTGAGTATTTATGTGGGGTTCTCGGGGCATGTGTGAGGTCCTAAAGGTTCAGTAGTCAGGTTATCGTGTGGTAATCTTTACGAGCCTGCAGGGACTCCTTGCTGGGAGCTGTCGACAGTTAATGGCCGCATGAGATTAGTATGGCCCCTCCGAGTTCGATACATTCGGAGGCCGTGTTTGTGGCTTTGTTTATAACTTAATTAGGCTATTTTGTATGAGTGGGAATCGGGCTCGGCGTCGTCTCTAGCGAGATAAGGTGTCGCGGTATTTACGATTTGATATCGTGCTGCCGTTTTATGGTGGACGATGTTTTGATTGACTTTCTTGTTGTTTGGTATAGAGGTCGGCTATCTAACAATTCGGGGACTCAAGTGCCCGCGAAGAATCTTTTAAAAGTCGTTACTATTCGAATTTTAATTGATACTTATGGATGTTGCGTTAGTTTGAATTGTAATATCAAATGTTTGTGTTTGGTTAAATGATTTGTCAATTAAATGAATGACTATATTAAATAAACGTTTTGTCTTTTACTTTAGGTTCTGCCTTGTGATAGCAAAAAGATATTGAGTTCCTTTTTGTTTTTTTTTTAACAAAACAAAAATATTGGCGGATTCCTTAGCGGTCACATTTTCAAATCAAAGTTTGAATCTCGTCCCTATACGCGGTGCACTAATAAAGCCACTACTCAAATAAAATATAAATTATAACGGTACCAATATTAAGTGGGTAAGTGAAACATTATTTAAACGTCCCAACGGTCATCAGAAAGCTGATAAAGAAATTTAAATAAGAATGAAATCCTGTTTTCATTGATAAAGATTTGACAAGGAAAAAAGAAGTGCACAAGGAATGCAACAACCACAGACTTACTAATGAAAGGGACCAATTAACGACGATTATTTTTTTCTCATGAGTACTGTTGATGTATACAGGATGTTCTAAAAAATGTTTTCATGGAATTGCTGGCGGTATTAAGAATTTGACACTTCAGCGCATGTTATTGTTATCTAAAGGTTTTATAGGATGTTGTACTAATTAAACTAAAACTTACCGTTTTTTTTTTTAACTTTTAACGAATAGTTTAAAAAATAAAAATGCTCTGTGGTTTTAATATATAATTAGTAAGCAAAATAAGGTTTCCTTCCCAAAATAAGAGGGTAACCTTTCAATAGTTTTTGGTTTCTTCACATTTTTTGTAATATTGCATGTAATTATCAATTTTCTTAAATTCGAAATCTCGTAACTTGTACATACTATTTCAGATTACTTTAACACTTACGGACTCTTTCAAAGAAAACTAAATATTTTTGTAAATTTTCCTGCTTTCTACTGAGTAATAATTACTAAAAGTAATAAAACTGAACAGTTAAAGACACACCAACCTGTACACATTATTCTTGTCACCAAGTGATAAAAAATCCGGGACTAATTCAGTTCTGTAGGCCGCTGCGCCTGCGCCACCCATCGCTGTTCGCATCAATTTATAGGCTTTTAACCTAATTTGTTGACCGTACACCCCCCCCCCCTCCACCGCCACGCCGCACCCCTCCCCGACCCAACGCCCACGCGTCCAAACTTTGTTTTACTTTTTAATAATTAATTTAGTATTGATGACGTTTCCCCTTATCTCCAAAATGGATTTTAATCCTGGATTTAGAAGCTTGAGAATTCATTAAATAAGATAACGATGATCTCGTTTTGCTAAAAAAAGTTTAACTTTTATGAGAAACAAAAGCACCAAATTAAGCTATCATGCCCAGCAATAAAGTATCTAATTAATGTATTTTACATTAGCAAAATGGCTGTCGATACCCACCGTAGTCGTAAAAACAAGCGTTGACTTTTAATATCCACGAGTATTTTATAGTCACATATGCAATAAACAATTTAGGTGAATTATATTTTTTGGTTAATCTGTCCAAAAAAAGGCGTGGGCAAAGTCGCAGATAAGTTATTGAAGAATCTTATAAAAGCCTCAGGGTGGTATATTTTATAAATATTTTGTGTGCGCCCAAAATTTGACAAATACCACTTAATTTACGCTAATGAATCCGAAATGAATGCATGTTGACGACGAATGGCCCAGCCGTAGTGTTGTCATTCCATCGATACGTGTAGGTGTGGAATTAATGTTCCCGATAACCTTTGGAACTGTATTTTGAAAGTTATTGCTTGCTGACTAAAACTAGAACTAAATTATAAGAAACTATAATAAAAAAAAACATCGTTTGATTTAGTTAGTATCACAAAAATAAAGTCTTTATAAGTTACTTTATACACACAGATATTACTAATTATCTAAAAATATAGTCTCGATTATTCGAATACAATATTAATTAACAAAAAACATCTACGCTAATGTCCTAAAAAAGACATCATAAACTATTTCAAACAAAACAACATCACAAAAGTTAATGAATGCAAATCGTTTGTTTAATCTCCATACTATATCTTTCTTAGATTCCACTTCTCTAGTTTTATACTTGACCTAAGCCAACACTTCGCGACCTACAGGAAAACAAAACAATATCGATATCGTTAAAGGAGCAGCACTAAAACGTCCGTATAGATAAATGGCCGGTCGCATAAAAATCAACTGCTTTAGCCTAATCGAATTAGACCCTGATATTCATCTGTTCGATTTAACACGTTTTGCATTCTTTTGTCCGACTAATAAAGGCAGCAGGTAGCAAAGCTCAACCGAAATCGTGCAATATCTTAAATGTTGATGAACTCATCGCTAAGATAGCCGGTAATATATCTATCGATTGACGATGATTTTGTATCGATTTGATTTTTGTGTTGGACCGTTTTATTGCTTTTGTTTTTTTCATAATGCGCCGCTTTGTGTAGTTTTTTTCTTAATAACAGCGAAAGTGGTTTTGTTATTTTATTATCGTATAACTATTTTGTAGTCTTAATGCTGAACTTTATGCTTTTTGAGTGTATAGAGTTTGAATGTAGCTAACTAATAGAAAAACTGAGAACACAGATTTTTTGACTGCATAGATAGGTTAATGTTTGTCATATTTCGCGATGAAATGCCATAAAATTTTTAGTGGATAAGGCTGAGAGCTAAGCTGCGATTATAAGCTTGTTAAATACAAATAGATTTTATCATTCCAATACCTAAGTTTTCTAACATTTAAATGAAATAAACGAGCCGAGGTCCACAGATTAACGTATTAATTTTTCAAAGCATGTTCTCCGCATAAAGCAGTAGGTTACCACCAGATATTTATTAGTAAAACGTGAGGAACAAAATGACATTTTATAGATACTCCTGCCTTAACCTTTGAGATGTGAAAGTAGACATTTATACATTTCGTAAGTATTATAATATTCAACATGTTTCACATTCACGATCGTCATAAACAATGCTTCTATAGATATAAATTGAGTGTTTTGTATACTTGTCGACTGTCTTAAATATATTTTAATTGAATTGTGGTCTTTGGTTTCAAGCGACTTTTCACTCAGTTGTATACAGCTGTTGAGATCGATTTGGACCACATCGGCTAAAGTCAACAACAAACTGTCCAAGACATATTATAATGCTCTAGAGGGTCTGTAAACACCAGTACACTTTATACCTCTTGGCTTTCACAGCCTTATGATTATTATGAAGGACAGAGCCGACTGACCTCTCATGAGTATCTTCCTCATGCTCCGCCTCTGGGTGGTGCAGTTCCACCGCCTGTTTCTGAACTGGTGCGCGCACTCCGTGGCCCCGAGGGTCACCCCCCGGGTGATCTCCTTCAGTAGGCCAGTCTCGTTCCGGCAGATCTGGGCCAGTCGGCCTCTTGTGCGCCTGTTCTTCTTGCAGATCATG
Source organism: Trichoplusia ni (assembly GCF_003590095.1). Lineage (NCBI taxonomy): Eukaryota > Metazoa > Arthropoda > Insecta > Lepidoptera > Noctuidae > Trichoplusia > Trichoplusia ni. The sequence continues at coordinate 4,120,317 of NC_039492.1, forward strand.
CGAGGGTCCAATATCACTGCGCTGCCAGACGCCCTGGAACAAAACGAATGCTTGAACAATTTTCTCTAACATCACATTTATTCTAGTCTATCACCACTTTTTGACTACTTATGTACTAGGTTCCCTAACCCCTCTCTTATCGTTGGATACAATTTCGTCACTAACAACCATCTATATTCCCCCACATAAACTTCAAAATTTTGCATTCCAATCAACATGTGCCTACAAGTCAAAAAGTTTCATAATCACAAAAATAGTCATAAAATCCGACTCACTCAATACTACTAGTGTTGTACTTCAAACTCTGTATCGATTTACGAGCCGCCACGGTGAGCGTCGACAGGCGAGCGCCAGGTCGCGCCGACAGATCCATTGTTTACTCGATTAGAGTTCATTGTCAGAGTATCGAGTGCGAAGCTAGTTCGAATAAATTTAGACTTGTCTGCTTCCCGGGATCGATCCCCGTAGAAAGTCGATCCCGTTAACAGGTATCAGTAGACGTTAGTAACAATACCATCCGTCTTACCGACACTATGCGATTGGATTTACATTAATTGATTGGAATCAGTCTTCATTATTTCAACATACTAGAATTGTTTACTTTGTACATTTCTCAAATTAACGCCGAAAGTATTTTTGTGTAGGATAAGTGGGTTTAAATAAATCAATTTAATTTTCAGCATTTGTTTGATTTATTTAGACTTCATGTAAGAGTCCGACTAAGACAGTTTTCATTGCTTTGTTAGTGAGCTTTTCAGTCTATATTTTTTTCCTAATCCATGCAAACTAAATTGTTTCAAATATCTTTATTAAAGACATTCATTAACAGTTTCCTATTCTAGTCCCCTTTACCCAGTTTTCACGAAAACGCGTGCGAATTCAATGGATTATGTGCCTTATGAGTCAACATGATAGACTAATATTTACATGGTATCATTATACATTTTTACGTCATCTACATAAATTAGCATCATCTACGTAACATTCCATAACAAACGAATATCGGATAATTACCTACATCCTACAGATGTATGACGCATGTAATATAAAAGGGATGGCAGAAATGTTTTTTTTTAATTCAACGGAGAGAAACTACTGCTGCCTCTTGTTGCAAAGTGAAATGTTCAAATATCACAAACGGTTTCTATCAACTATATATTACAGCCATACTTTCTGGAATATACAATGTTTCAGACAGAAATACAACTTTCTCTAAGAAGCCAATCACTTTAAAATGATGAAGGACTGTCTGACTTAAATATATCATAGCCTAGAAATAAACCTTTTAACCCTTAAAACAATAATTTTGCTAAAAAAAAGATCTGCAAAACAAGTCACATTCTAAGAATAAAAAAGAATTCATAGAAGCTTACATTGAAGAAGTTTTCAATTTAGAAACTGGACATAATGAAGTGACGTAACATGATCATCCGCGCTAGGTGTAGTCAGAATTAATTCTGTATTCAAATTCATGCTACCCGGCCTCGTTACAACTACAGTAAAAATGGGAGTACAACACTAAAAGTCAACATGTGGGTAAGTTACGACCACAACACTCACGTGAATTACAAGTTTACAGTTTACAAAATAATTTTATTAACCCCAGGGATTAGTTGTTTACATCTGTCGAACCGGTGTTTCATAATACTTCATAGAACGATGATAGCGGTGTTCTCGCACTGTCTACGAAGAATTCCAAATATGTTGGCTGTGCTTTTTGGATTCTTGGTTTTTGTTTGGGGTTAAGCGGTATGTTTTTAGGGGAAAGGGCCTTATTGAGCTGATGGGTTGCTTAAGCTACGATTGGAAAAATGTGCATCAATGGTAATGTTCCGTTTTAATAGTGTCTAAGCCTTCTAGAGTTTTTAAGGAAACTTATGGCATTCGGGTGCATTCAGAAGGCGCTTGTATAAAAATTATAAAAAATAGCACACGACCTTTCCTCACGAAACAGAGAAAAAATTGAAATATGTAGGTACCTACCTAAGTGATATGGAAATTAATATTAATTAAAAAAATATGTTGTTTGGTTTCAAAGAAATCAAAGATCTTCTAAATCTTGTACAAGATGAATTAACATTAAAATCCATTCACATAAAGTTAGAAGTTAGAAATTCATCATTACGAACGCTTTTATTAGCTGTATCAATCGCTGCGCAGGAGTGGCGTATCAATACGCGACCGCTGACACACGGCGATGTATGGGGAAGCAACGCACTTTATTTCCCAAGAAACAGATAGGTTGGAAAACCATAGTAATGTGTTCCAAAAGTTTATTAATTTGCTACCTATTATATCATCGTCTTCAAATAGCTCTTGTGTCCGTACTGCTAGACGTAAAGGCTTTTTTGTTATATTTTTTGGTATTTCTCTTTCCAGAAATTATATAGAACATTTGTAAAAAAAATTGCCTACTTAGGTTAAACTTTGTACTTTAGTTTTTTTAAAGACAGTCAATACATAAGAATTATCAATTTTTTTTTATCATTATTTTTAATAAAAATTGATCACATTAATAATAACTCAAAATATGATTATACAGAACCGCAATCGCGCACCTTTTGAGGTTTGACGAAAGTTTATAATATCTTGTAAGATGTAGGATGAAAGAACTGTTCTCAATCTCTCAACTATGTATTAATATAGACCTGTCGATCTTGATAAGCAAGTAATATTAGTAATAGACTTGACTAGACAGTGTTAGTATTACAAAACTTTCAGTCTAGGTGTGTTTGTAAGCTCAAACCCCGAAAAATAGTTGAACGACTGGAAAGTCTAAAAATATATTGCATTTTAGTGCGCGTGTGCTAAAATGTCGTGTTTTTTAAGCAGTTGGAAAAGATTTATAAAGTTTGTGTTATTGAAATTAAATTTAACATTTTTAAGGAGATTTAAACATTTTTAAAGTTGCTGTGGCCCATGCTGATTGAATATGCATTATTCTATTTATAGATAAGTAATTAATAGTCTCTGAAGTTTCATACTTTTTTCGCATTAACTATATAATTCGCAACATCGCGACCCAAGTACCGTTACGAAATACGTCACCGAACGGTTTCAAATTTATTTTGGCTACAATTTAGGTGTTTCTAACACCAGGATCCTATCTCCTAAAACAAAGACTACAATACCAAAATTAAACCCTATTCGTTACAAATTAGAGTACAATTTCGATGTCTTCGCTTAATGGAGTTTTGCCAAGCTGACGACACACCTCTGTAAATCCAGACGAATAAATTAACTGTGATAAGTTGTATGTCAATTAATTATTCTTCAAAGTCCCATCTGGTGTGTCTGACTGAATGCTAGGAAGTGGTTTCGTATAATGATACCAGTCCAACTGACACGTCGCAAGCAATTGGCGTAGGAAATTAATAAACAATCAACGGTCTTCTTTATGAACTGTCTTGATATTATCAAAGGATTGGTATACGTGAGTCATGTTATATGAAAAACATTATTTTGAGTGGGAAACTGCGATCAACATTTGATATAATTGGACTCCTAGGTTTACCTAGTTGTTATTTCGTTTAAATGGAAAGTTTAATTAAAGTGAGTTACGTGAGTTTATTATAGACGAATCTATCTCAGGATTGTTGATTTTAACATAAAATAGTTGTCATTGGGTCCCACCATTGTTTTAATCGTAGATACAATAAGCTTAGTATATTTGTCGTTGTGTACCTACTAGTTGATAGATTTATGGAATATTTTTTTAAGATTAAAGCTCCTTAATGTATATTTTAATGTAGCCTCTTTTGTTCTAATTTTATACATGAATTTTGCTCTTTTTTTTCACTCGCTTACACCTTTGCAGATCAGATGCATAAACAGAAAAATTTATGAACTTAAGTATTGTAAGATAGCAATTCGATTCCAGATTTGGATTACTCTATAGTCTGCCTTTAGTGTATAAATAGTAGATGGATACTTCTATAGTCCGTCTTTTAAAATAGGTCAAATCCGAATATGGCTTTCGAAGTGATGTGAAAGATCATAAACATTGATTTTTAACTGGTCTCAAAAATACAACTAACGAAAAGCAAACTAGCATCAGTTTTGAAACTTCAATAATTGGCCTGCATATTAAATTATCTTAAGTACTTCAACCCAAATTAGCCGGTTTTGAAGTCTCCCTACATTAAGGAATTAAACAGGACGGTCCAATTCATCAGCTGTCACATAAATTGGGCGATGACGTACGGATAGACAGTTAGTTTAACCATGACCTATGTCAACAATGAAGTTGGCACGCAGTCCTGTCCTATAGATATTTGCGGCTAACTGCCCCGAGATTTATACGAGTATGTAATTGTTTATTGGCCCCAAATTATTTTGTAGCTAGTTAACATGAATTACTGTTGACTGGCCTGTTGGTCGAGTGGTAAGTGACCCTGACTGCTACACCGGAGTTCGTGGGTTCGATTCCCTCCGAGCACAAATGTTTGTGTGATGAGCACGATCATTTGTTCGGTGTCTGTGTGTGATTTATCTATATTGTTTACGTATTTAGAAATATATATGTATGTTTATCATAATATAAGCTTTGCTTGTATTGATACTAGATGGAGTTGTGTCAAAGTTGTGGAATTTTATTACTATAACTGTTTTAGTCGTCAATGTTTGATGGACGTCATAAATGAGCTGAACTTTGGACAATCATGCGTCTAGTAGTGTAAAGTTTCAATGTACGGTAATATCATTTGGCATTTCAGTTTAAAATGATTCAAATTTAACTTTTCTACAGGCCGTAGACAGACAGTTACGGTTACCAATAACTTTTTAAAAACTTTTTGCATTAGGTACACTTTAATCTTAATTCTCTTCAAGAATGATAAATCAGAATTAAATAGTTAAATACACGTTGTGTGTTTTCCTTGCAATGTAACGTAGGACCTGTACAATTCAATTAACAAAATCTTTCTCCAACAACCAAAAACAGATGTTTCCCCAAAACTAATATTCTTCCAAATATTTTATATTTTCAGGGTGCAACAGACCCCAGCTTGCGCTCGTGGGTTAACCATCTCTCAGGAAGAGGCCTATTCAGCAAGGGTGACAATGAATGACAGTGTTTGCGGACACCGGGCGAGGCGCTAACGCGCGACTTCGACGCGATTAGCGGCCGCATGACGACTTAACTGTAAACATTATTACCATTACTAAACGTATAGAATTCACGAAATAACTTCAACCTTTATGTCATACGTAATAAGGTCTATTTAAAGAGGTTGTCAACCTTCATACTAGATCGTTCTGTCACTGTATGTGAGCAAACACTTTTAAAAGTTTATGTGGTTATGAGCAGTGTTGTCGCAAGGTTTTAGCGGTCGCATCATGGACTCTCATGGCGGGTTCGACATGTAACACTGTTTGCTATGTCGTTAAAATTGGGTCTGAGTCCGTCCAGTAACCATTGTTAGTCCGTTTTACGCTTTCGAAAGTGTTGTGAGATGTAAATGTTGTGTGTGCTTTCGATATTCTGTGATTTGAACGTCTTTTATGGGTTTATAAATTGTTACTTCTGAATTGGATTTTTATATAAAAAAATGTGTAAGAACACATTTTAAGTACCGATTGCTATGATACAATTTGTACCTTTTAATTTTCCAGGTAATAATTAAAAGCACAGCAAACTACTTAGGTAATATACGCTTATAACCAATACCTTATCATAGTCTTAATTCAGAATCAAAAACGTCCGAGTAAATACTAATAATACGTTCTAAAGACTGATCATAAAAACTGATTCAAAAACGATTTCAATGCTTTTCATTGGAATTACATTTTAAACGCTTATCAAAAACTATTCTGAACCACTTTATTTATCTGTAGTAGGCGGGTTGTACGAAAGAGAGCACTTACTGAACTTCGTTCTGAGCCAATTCGTCATCTTGTGGATTTTAGCGCTGCAGTAGTTTGTGTCAATCCATAATGGACTGGATGCGATAATTGGTGAAATACTACGCACAATGACGCACGCCGTCCTCTTAATAATACTGCGCAAAGACTATAAAATTGACGCAGATGTGATACGCGTAGAAAGTGGCAGTTGTATACAAGATATGAAATTGAATTGTTATGGAATTGGTATTTTATTAATGCAGTTCTTATAAGCGATGCTACACTGCTTGCTGCTACTTTCTGCTCTCTAAAAAATTATAAAAAAATCATTTGTATGTGATGATTAAATGATTATAAAACAAATAAGAATGAGAGCGATAATACGATACTCAAAATTTAAAGCAAGTAAAATTGATTACTGAAAATATTGTAACCTAATTTGAAGATACGCCTAAAGCTTTTATGTAGAACCTTTTCAAACTGAAAGATTCAAACTTCTTGTACCTACTAGCCGAATGCAAGAAACTCGTCTGGAATGCCAGTCATATATTTCAGCGAAGGAAAACTCAACAAATTAACAGTACATAGTCAACAGTACCTAATAACAATATTAATATATTGTAGCCATCCCACTTCGGATCACAGGACCTTTCCCATATCTATTTCTCTCATATGACCGTTTGACTGGTAAAAAAAATAATATTATTTTACCTACTTCCCCATCTGTTCTGCCTCAGCCACAAGCGTCGGGTAGTTAGCGGTGGGCCGCTAAGCGCACTGCAAACGTGTGCCGGTGGCAGTGTGACAGGGCATCGCACCGAGTGCTAAATGAACTAGTTTCATATGCACCGGTATGCTGCTTCGTTTTTTATCGTGTAGGTAAAATTGGGAGGTGTAGTGTCGATTGACTGTCGTGTCTGTTCTGAGTTTATAATTTGTTAGTGTTTGATGATATTCTGACAATTCAAATTTATAAGAAAGGCAAAGAAGGAGTCGAAACACAAAACATGCTGAACATGATGTTGATAAGAGTAAATTTCGGATTTTCGACTTAAATAGGAAAGAAAATACTTTTCTAGAAAATAAACAGGGGTGTTGGTATATTATTTTGATGGACCTAATAGCAATTAACGAAAATAATTAATATCTCAAATATCATAATGAAAACCATAACCTTCATTTTAAGGGTTGTCGCACTGTCAATGAAGTATGTGTTCATATCCCTCAATTTTATCGAAAGGAAATGAAAACCATATTACTTAAATATCACTGTCGCTCCATCAGTTACGACGTTGTGTCTCAAGACCATAATCGCTAAACAGTTAAAATGTTCACAGATGATTTGTTTCCATTGTTTCCATACCTAACAATAAAAACAAAAAATTGAGCATCGCTTTATATTTTTTAGCATAGTTAGTACAGAACGAAACACTCGGCAACATTCGTCGACTCGCACTTTACCAGTTTCGTTTAAAACATTATAAGGTACCTTTTTGTACAATTTAAATGTAATTCAATTATCCAAGTAGGTACGCCCATTGGATAATTTATCTATTATAATAATTTAAGAAATTTGCACCTGACAAGCGATCAGGCCACTCCATTATAGTGTAATCGAAGTGTCATTATAGTAATAATTTTATTAGTCGCCTACGATAGGCGCTTGCAGAACAAAAACTTGGAGATAATGTATGTGTTTAGATTTAATGTAATTATCTTAGTTCTTACTGGGGCAGCGGTTAACAGTTTTTTTAGTCTTACAACGGGATCAGAGTTTTGTTCCGTGGGAGGCAGAAATCTTAAATCAGAAAATCGAATCTAATTTGAAGGAAAATCGTTGGGATGATATTTTCTGAAAATGGAAGTGTCAATATCTTTCAGTTCAATAAAGCACAAAAAATAAGTTCATTACTAGAGCTTTTATATTTAAGTTCTACGAAGTGTGAGTCGTACACTACCGACACTGTTGGTTCCGAACAAATTTGCTAAGAAAATAAAATGAGAAACCAAATGTATAACGTAGTAACGTTGTTTAACCCTTATTTTTTTAACAGAAATGCATAATAAATGAAAATTTTAACACAATTCATGCGATTCAGCCCGGTGACAGACAGACCGCCAGTAGAGCCTGCGAAATAGTGTTCCATTTTACCATTTTGGCAAGTAACTCTAAAAAAAAGAAAATTCAATTAAAACTCTATTACTATAATCATACGCTCTTAATTCATTTCAACTCATACAAGACATAAAACAAAAGAACTGGAAGCAAAACAAAGACCAAACAAAAACTATTGTTAGTATAATTTCCAACAAAATCAATCCTAAAATAATGCAGACGAATCTCTCTAGACTAAGTCCAATACTGATTGAAAGCGTAATAATAAACACAACGCCAATTAAAACTAACTCCACTGTATATGATGAATAGAATCTGTTTTGTATCACAATTTTTCTCGCGCTCTATGAGATTGCGTCAGTAAAATTCTGATGAAATCGATCAGTAGTAGACGAGGATGCAGGAAACGTATTAGAAACAATGGAGAGAAAAAATAAATAAGAAAAGAATTTTGTTTTTCCAAAATTCTAGAAATCGTCAGATCTTTTCGGGGAATGAGAATGGATTTTCAAGAAAATTGGAGAATTGTTTTGTTTAGATTCAAACTCTATTGATAGGGCCAGTGAGACTCTACTTAAAGAAAAACTTTCACTTTTATATTGACGGGAGTGTCGATGGCTACTTTGTCTCAGTAGAAAATCAGGTCTTCTTGGTTCTCATTAATTATATTCTAGTAAATACAAACTTATAGCTGCAATCTTGTGTTTTCATTCATTCATCAATATTAAAGTTTCTTCAATTTTCAATTCTTTATTGTCAGTTTCCATATCTACATAATATACTTTCTCATTTTCTGTTGTTTTTCAATGCTCACGTTTTATTTTCCATAATCGTTTTGTTAATGATGTCTTGTGTTTAAAACATAAATATAAAATTACCTTGTAAAATATTTCTCTTTTCTAAATGAATGGCATACAAATTGTAGTCGTTCAGTATGGATTGCGTAAACGGTAAAATAAGCATTCTCTGTTTTTCTTGAGCTTAAATCAACAGCTTCGCTCTAAACTGTATAGAAAGTCGGTGCTATCGAAGTAACGCATCTTAGCAGGTACCGCACTGTGATCGTCTAAGATCTTTGACTGTAGCTTTAGCTATGAGTCTTTAGCAATCTCTACATTCTAGATTTTACAAGCGATAGAATAAACGACTTGATAAAAACACTTGATTCAAATTTCCTGTCACGAAAATTTAAACAATAGATGAAATTGGTAGATAACAGATAAAAAGGTCAACTAACTATGAAATTTCATTACTTCTACCAAATTAAACATTAGTGTAGATAGCATTAGGTTTAAATCAACCTCTACCAAGTGACGTCACGCGATCCATTTATATCTATGACACTCAATTAATTTTACTATGTACCGCTTACTCTGGAAGGCAGTATAATGGCCATAAATAAACAATTAAATCGAATTGATACATTAAATTAATACAGTTTTGTTATGATTATAGTAACAGTGAATGGTCACCGGACAGGTGGTTTTATCCGACATCGAGACTAGATTTATAACGTAATTAATTTATTTACTTCGCATTAAACTAGCTACTAACTCTACAATCAACTGTTAAGGGGCAGAATGTTATCGGCTACGGCCTTCCGGATCGAACCCGGGGAGATAAATTATCTGATCTCAACGGGCTTAGGAATATACTTTTAATAAGTACTCGTTTAGCAGTTAAGGTGGAACATAATATTGTATCTACAATGTATGGTAAACTAGCAGCACTTGTTAATGTTTTACTCTCTTTAATGCTGAATTATAGTAATTACTAACTTTACAATGTATTATCAGACAAGTTAATTACTGTTATTGGACTTAACTTTCAATTTTATGTCCAATGAGCAAGATACCAACCGAAGAAATAGATATTTAAAAAAAAAAATAACTTGAAATTTGTGGAAATCATGTTCCACGATACAGCTAATTACTAACTCAAACAATAGATTTGTAATAAAACAAACCTTAGCCTTAAGTAATATAATAAACACGGTAATATCCGCTTTTGAAACCGTCGCGCAGTCAAAACATTCGGATACCGGTTACTAAACGACAATAAAACTTGATAGATAACCCTCTGTCAGATATCTACAAGTCTATACATGTCTAATTGGTATATATATACTCGATAGTATCGTCAATGATGGCAAGCAGATCTTTAAGTTGAATGAATCCGTTTGGCGTTCCACAGGGTGGTGTTCTTGGATCTTTGAAGATTACACTCCTTTCATCAAAGCCTGACAATCTTAGTTGCAACTAAGCTGAATGTTCATAAATATCATTTTAACAAGTGTAAGTATCATCGATTAGTGAATGTAGGCGATTAAAACAATCTCTTCTTAACTTATCCAAACAATATAACAGTAGAATAAAAACATATTTAATTAGACTATACTACAGTAACAATATAGACAAGGAAGTAAGAATAAATATTTCTTTATTCAGTAATGTAGCTTTAGCTCTTACATTCTTGTAGGCATTCTTGGTAAGTATGAAAACCTGCTTGCTTGTTCACAACCTCGCGTAAACTTAGCAAGCTTCCTTCAAGCTTACCACATCATATGAATATATTATGCTAATTAATTACAGTCTAAGTAGATGTAATAACACCTATTTTTATCTCGCCACACATTTATCAACATTAACACGTAGATACAAAAATGTAATTAACGTTGGTTACCCGTTTTGTAAGAATGACGTGGGCGAATGAATTCCGAACTCCTACATATGAAACTAATAGATATCGACATTTATATTTAAGTAGTGTATCTAATTTAACGCATCATTAAGTAAATTGTAACGGGTATAAGTAGACTGGTCCCAGTCCGACTTCCGAATACCATCGGCACGCGAGAACATTGACATATTATTTATTAGTATTGGATTTTTATGATTTATCAAACAATTTAGAGATTCCAAACTGTATTTTTGTATCGACATCTTTATAGTCGAAACTGTTATTTTCGAATAAGGTAAGGTTGGTTTCGATTTTCTGAGGAAAGAAAGCGATGGTAGTGCAGGTCTACGATTGTTAATTATAAGTGAGTGTCTTTATGTATTTAGTAAGATCGGTAAGACTTGATTTTGAAATGTGATTTTTTAACAATTGAAAAGAATACTAGAACCGCAGAATGAATACAGTTAAACGGGCAAGAACGCAACTTCTATCAATTTAAGTATTATCCTCTCCTGCCTACTTCAGTTATAAATCTCACCATCATACCTCGAACCACGTGGCACTTGCATGTTAAAACAGGTTTATAAAATATTTGTACACCAGTAGAAAAATCACTCAACTTCGATTTGTTTAAACACCACCAACTGTAAGCTGCTCGTTTATTATATTTAAGCCTAACTTCACAACGATAATTAAGTTAATCCCGTGCAAAATCCATTTATAACTTTGAAACTTGAATTAACGCTACCTACCAATTTATTTGAAAATAATCGACGTTAGTGGCAGCAAAAAATCATTTATGAAGTCAATATTTTCTCCGTTGGAACATTAACATCAATCCATCAAAGCCTGGGGACTTTCAAATTGCTAAAATTGAGTCATTCCTCACAATTATGGCGTGTTCGGTTCACATCAGAGTTTGGACGTCCCATCAAACCCTTGCTGACTTGCCGTCCCCCTATAAAAGAATTTTGGGTGAGAAAATGTTCCCATTAACGAAAAACAGCAGATTTCGTTTCCAAAATCGATATTGGTATCGAAAAACTATTCGTAAAAAACAAAGGCTGCTTTACAAAAATTATTAAATATTTAAACACAACCTAACAATCACCTCGCAACATAAAACAAAAGACGACGTACGAGTAGATAAAAAACCTTCTATAAATAAAAACTCCAATATCATAAATCTAATATTTTTCACGCCAGCTATGACTTTATTAGTCTCCGAACATATTATTACGTTCAATAAATAAATTATTTCTCGAATATTTATTACCGAATAATGCCAACAAATAATAATATGCAGCTCAGTTATGAACGCACCGTTGCGTTTGCGCATCGATTTTTGTTGGTCGTGTACGAGGCTCCTAATTTAAGTCGTGGCTTGATTAATTGCAAATTAAAGTCCCCAGCGCGGTGGTGCTTGTCGAATATGACTTTATTGAATTTCGAGGCAAGTGATTAATGTGGTCAATAACTAAATTATTATTATGGCGATAAAGTTTTGTTATTTAATGTTATTGTTGCTACAACTTGTTTGTGTGGTCTTCGCATCGATTGGGAATAAGTATGACTGTATAATGCGTGCATCGGGCAACATTATTTGTGCATAAGGAATAATTAAAAGCCTTTGTTTCGTGTATTCAAATCTTTGTTACAAGCATAATTAACGCTAATATTACTGACCGAAGAACCTGGGGCCTAACCTTGGGGCTAGGATAACTGCCAGCGTTTTCATAAGACGGGTCGAACGTCAAATCATAGCGTATCATAGTTCAAATATTATTATACTAGTACTTAAATTACTGTATTATCAAAAATATTAACATTTAAATAAGTATTTAATAGTTGACTTACTCACTTAATGTATAAAACCTCTTTTCTCTGAAATTACAAACCTTTTAATATGAAACAGTTGTGTGAATAAGAACTATCTTTTCTGGATTATAACAGTGATTCAAACGAGAGGGAAAGTTCTTTGATGTGCCTTCAGATATGAGACAAAAGGAAAAGTTGAACCTTATTATAAGGATATATATTATATTTTACTAAAAAGAAGGTTACAATAGTTACTGGTACACCTCGAAGTCACTTATATAGATACGTATGACTCGAATTTAATCTGTCAAACTTTAAGCTAAAGTTGATCGTCTTCTCCTAATACTGACACACTCTGTTACTTTTGTATGGGTACAAACCACGCACTGTGAAAATACGAAGACCTTGTATCATAAATTTTCAATTTTTGCATTAGTATAATCAGATGTATTTTATAATGTATTGTGTATTGATTAACCCTTAACTCACAATAATTATCTATTCATCAATATTTTACTGCAGAGTAATATTAAGTTAAATGTGCGACAGTTAACTGGTCTTGTGGGAAATCGTTATATGTTAACTATTTGTCTAAGTACTTAATTATTAATAATAAAGATCAATTATATCAGTCATGCACGAGTACACCAAAGACAGCTGGAATTGTAACCGAGTTGAAAAGTTTGCCATGACCGACATTGGTCAAGGAGGTATAATTATATATTGGCATAATATTAGAAGATAGTATACACTATGACATTACGAGATAAAATTAAAAATACCCAACAGTCACAATTTTACTCCCCACAACTTTTGAATGGTTCGACTAATTTATACCAACCATTTCTAAGAATAAACCTGTGAAACAAAATAAACTTAATTGAAATCGTACAATCTATTCGGGAACTATGATGCCACAGAAGGACAGTTATAACGTCCTTCCTTTGCGTCGGACGTTAAAAATACAATTTTAAACTATTTTTATATAACCTTACAACGATTACAGTATTATTCCATAAACCTCTTTTATGCCTCTACTTCTTTCTTTGCCTCCCTTGGATAAATCAGCAGGTATACATAGTATCATTAAACACCAAGATTTCATCGGATATACCAAGCAATCCTGTCGGGATGACCTTTAAATATTTCTTCATGTAAAATTAAAAGATGCCAAGGTTTTCATCAATTACCACTTAAAATGCCTATCCATTTCATTTTCATACTCAAATCTAATATTTTGTCCATTTGCGGGTAGCTGTGAAGTCGCTGAGTCGTGATTATTTATATGACAGCCTTCTCAGTAAGAAAGTTCTGTAGGCTTTGGACGTTTATCATTCTTTGACGCATCGCTATTCGCTTCTCACACTAGTCTTGTCAGTTCTTGAGATTTTTTTTTCAAAACTTTTTTATATTTAGTAGTGCCATAAAATGGTGTAGAGAAAAGTTTAATTTGACGTCACGTGACGTCGTTTTCTTCAAGTTTTAAACAAATAAGAATCTGGAAACGTTGGTGATGTTATTACTTTCTTTTTTTTCACATAAGGTTGTCAACAGCTAGTCAAAGCTTCTTAGATACGAGGCCAAAATTTAATTTTTGAATAAATTGTTTTTTCTTGAAAGTTCATTCTTATGACAGTATTCATAATATTACTAGGGCCTCTACACGCTTTATATCAAGTAAATAATATATTTCTTATCCTCTGCAAGTACTGCAAATTATAAAGATAAGATAATAAATACTGCATACTAGATTAATGTCGTTGCAATTTGATTGCCTTTACTATATAATTGAGTGGGGTTAAGTCATATGATCCCAATCCGTCATTTCACTCTCAGTAATTGACAAATCGGTTGAATGGTTGTCGATTTCTTCAATAGCCTATCAGTAGATACTGAAAATTTATAATGGAAGGAAAGATCGAAAGCTATTTTTTGGATTAATAATAATAACAACTGCTGTAAAAGCCAGGGGCACTGAGCAAATGATTATTGTATGTGAAAAAGTTAATAAGTATTGAGAAATATAAATGCTCTTTTGAATTAAGTGATGTATGATGTTAAATTTATTTCGAAATTCAATGGAACTAGTGAGGAAAAATCTTTACAATTATATTTGGTCATTTATAGATGATGCAGTCAATTCATATTTAGTTTCGTTGAAAGTGAAAGTGAAAATTATGATCAGAAGCAAAATCTTTAGTGTCTCGACTTTCTTTGGATCTTTTAAAAGCTTAAGCTTAATAGATAGTCTAGCTAATAGATCATCGAGGTACTGGTTTACTGTTAACCAAAGTCCTTGTTCAAGAGAGTGTCCAATTACAACCATTACATTTAATTTACTTTGTAGTTACTGGTCTGTCTCATACTTGTTTCTAATGCTTAATTACTGCTTCAGGGCCCCGATTTTGTTATTTTACAATGGCCGATGAACGAATGGCAATTGCATTAAATTTTAAATTCTTCCTATTCTCTTAAGCATTAAGACAATAATTGGAACTTTATTGTATTAACCTTGAGTTAAGCGTCCCGCACTGAATTTCCAATTATTGTGTAGAAAAATGCTTAAGAGAAAACGAAAATTTTAGGCCAAATTTCATTCATTCATCGGCCATTTTAAATAGGAGAGTTGGGCCCAGAACCAGACACTGATATTGTCTAAGAATGTAGATATAAAACACATATAATATGATTAAAAAATCATATTGGGATTGACATTAGGTTAACAAATAAAAAAGTAGTCCAATGGAACAAAAAACAATTGAAATTTATTTAATAAATTAAAAGTAATTTATAGACAAAAGATCCATAGGTCCCGCAGCTGATATTAGGCTTTGAAACACAGCTGTTTGACGTATATGACCATAAAACTCAACTATTAAGCGGTGAGTAAAATGAGAAATACCTAAGTTCTTAATCAATAAATGTATGCAGATTAAAAATAAAAAAAAATACTTCAATAACACTTGAAATAGTTACTAACCACATCGTCGATTACTATAATGACGTTGAATCCTTTAATAATTGATAAAAGCAACTATTTATCAAATTACACAATATGTTATTGCATATATCACATTAAAATAATGAATGACTGGAACTCGTTAAGATATCCTGTCTTTGAATATGTGCACTAATTGTTATAAAAGCAAATTACTAATAGGAGAGGTGATATTTTCCGTTTTTGTTTCAATGTATGTAATATACTTAAGTAAATGTGTAATAATGGATACTTTTGTGTTGGAAACATAAATTAATCAAATTGCAGAGAATATGAGTGATGCGTGACGTCATATCTGTGTATCAATTTTGCCAAATCGTTACGTCACAAGCCCCCTCTCCTAAACTTTAAAGCAGTTTGTCTTGGATAATTTTTATTCTTCAGATAAAGGAAAAACACGTGTCTATATTTCATATTTATCTTTATGACGAACTAAAGTTTCTTTCTAATAACAAGTCATCAGCCCTTTTTAAAACGTATTATTTTGCCTTAAAGATCGCTTGTTACTAAGAGAAATTCAAAATTCGCTTAACCTCAAAAAGCTTTGAAAAGGAGGGTTTTTGTCTTTAACAGCGCTGTATTAATGCCTTGTGCAGACACATTTCATTTTCTAATAACAATGCAAATGTAAGATTCTTTATGATCCACTGTTATTAGCTAGCTAAGAATGAGAATGTATTTACAAATTAACAACATATTATTTCTTACGCCATTTTATTCCCCATATATTATCTTGAGACGCTAAACTGACATAAGGAACAAATTAATGATTTCTCTAACAAAAACACGAAGGAAACACTCGGAGAGGATCGACAAAAACTTCAAATAAACACAAATCAGCTGTTTAGGCTCACGATTCTTATTGATTTCCATTGTCCTGTCAGTTCGGAAGCGTTTGCACTACGGCAGTGATTATTTTCGTATGAATTAGTTTATATTAGAGGAATCCGGGTACTCACCACCAGGAGTCGGTGATGGGCGCGAGCAGCAGCAAACAGGCGGCGATGACAACAGGCCGCATCGCTCGACGGACATCACTGCCCCAACGTCTTGTCTGTAACCATGTCGAGACAACAAAAAAAAGCACCCAAAAAACCCTTTAGTCCGAAACTCGCTCCATTTCAATTCTCTAAACGTTTTGATTTGTTTTTATGTTATTTTTTTGTGTAGAGAACGAAGTGCGTTCGATTTTTCTAAAGAGTTCCGAAATTTCGCGGCGTGTCGTGCGTGGATCCCTGTCGGTGGGAGATCGCGACGCGGACTGACGCTCACCTGGGCTCACCCCGCCGCACGCGCACCGCCAAACGATTTTCGCGCTATTTTGGCTAAGATTTTAGCAGATTAGGCTTCGCGTGATTAGCGATATGAAGGTGGGGATATGAATTTGTTAAATTAACGACGTGTGTGGGCGATGCAATATATTATCTCTGATGCAGCATTAATTAATACTTTCAACTGTTAATAATCCAGTTTAACAGTTATCATGTAGTCAATGTTAGTTTAATGGGTTTATAAATAGGTTTTACGATTGTATTAATAGGATAAATGGATTAAGAAACAAGTGCATATTTTTCGGAGCGCTGCACAGCTGTTTAACTTTCCATAGGGCAGCGCTAATACGAACCAGACATTGCCTGATTCCGAGTGATGGACAGTGAGAAGCGTTCGGAACACATTCTATAATTAGTATACACGTGCGAAACTCTAATTGTGTTAAACAAACAATCTCGTGTACCTACACCTGGCGTTTCTGTTCTCGGCGATATGACATTAAAAAATCAACTAAATTTATGTTGCGGATATTCCGTAATTAGAATTCTTTGGTAATTACATCATTGTGAGTACAATTTGTCTTAGAGACATGGTTGTATGGATATTCAATTAAGTTTTTTTTAATAATTAGCGGCTTTTGGTCTCATATTGGACTATGTCAGTCCTATCGTACCCTAAATATACCTTGCCCTTATCTTAACACTATTTTACCAACTTATAGACTAAAATATCTGCTTTAGACCAAGGCTGTGACAGCATACTCTGATAAATACCTAAGACCAATCGGATTATTTTAAGCTCATCTATCCCAGCTCTTGATTTGACTCACTCCACCAATATCTGATACACATATTCACCACATTCTTCACAATTTGGACGAGAGTTTACTTTTTTCGATCGTAAACATGATCATGGTAGAGTTTACTCTAGAAAAACAATTGAAGCGTAATTTGCGCCTTTTATTACACCATTAAAGTAAGAAGCGCACATAATTATAAACAATTGTGTATTTATTACGGTACTCGTATTTCGTATCGTGGCGTTTTATTGACTTTGCGATAAATTGTTGAAGTGTTTTCACCAAGATGTATTATAAAAAGGCTATAAAAATGTTAATATTGATTTTTAATGGTAATAAAACATGAAATTCGCTTTTTGCAGGCGTTTGCATGTAGCTGTATTATTTAATCTTATTGTCACGTTTTACAAAGCGAACTGTTTTCATGAGTTTATTATTTCGCTACAAAATGAGCCTATTCAACATGGTAATCAAAGTGCTATCAGGTCTTTTCCACTAATTTAGTGAAAAAGAGTACATTTGGTTACAATCGTAAATCCTGAAGTTACTGGACTAGCAAAGGCCCTCCATACTTGAAGTATTATTTCAGTAAAATACTTGGAGTGCTTGATCCTATGACCGGCCAGTCTCATTCTGCACGTACTATCCAACCGCGCTCGCTTTTTGTTTCGCGGCCCGCTCGACTCGCCCGAGCCGTATAATCGGCTGAACGATTAGCAAACCTCAAACCTCTCTGAGGGTTCCGTATGAAGAGTCTGAAGATGTGTGGCATATAAATTTATTAGTTTCCATTGTCATTTTTTTTTGTCAACCACCGAAAAATGGACTATATCACTGCTGCTTAACCTCGATCTTTTGTTCTTTTTAACGACAGCCGAAATACAACATCTGTAAAAAAATAAACTGTCTAGCTTTCATGGTAGAATAGCAGAGAATAATAGGGTTTCGTTTGTAACCTTGAGGTACCTACGTAACGATGAAAGACAGAAATATATGAGTACGAAGTTTTTGAATACAAAGACACAATCAAGATCATTTCCAAACTGCAAAGCTGCAAATATTCTAGTTAGCGCTGCAGAAGACAGTAGCGGTGAAACAAAAAAGCAATTAATTTGGTTTCAAAACTGGTCAGATCTAATAAAAACTAACACGAAAAGACGAAGCTCAAAGATCTCATAAAGTTAATCGGTGTTATAGGACCAGATGTAACCCTTCACACAAATGAAACAACGCATATATCAAAGCCAGAGTAATATTTTACATCTCAGAACAAAAATCTTGGGAAACTGTGTCAAAAACCCAAAGCTCTGTTACTTTGAAGTCGACACGCCGACACTTTTAGGAAAAGTTCTTTTGTAAACTCAGTGTAAATAAACTTCAAATATTACATTGTTTAGTTAGCTAATTGATTAAAAATAAGCTTTCGTTTATCGTTACTGTTTTTTCTTTGTAGAGTTGATAAGATCGAGAGAAATAACTACTGCTGTTTAAATCGAACTAAGTAATTTAAGGGTATCTAGTATTCATTTTCGATCTTATAGACAAACTGTGTGTACTGTTTTGTCAGACCCTGTCCTAGCTTAGAGCATGTATGTATAAGTAAAAAATATTAAATAAAAAATTACTTAAATTAACCTCAAAGATGATAAATAGAATAAGATAACCTAGTTTTGTTTAAAAAACAATAAAAGTATTGAGATGTTGTAATACTGAAAATGTTCATAGTTAGAATGAAAGAGAAAAAGCTCAATTTTCATTCAATTACCTGAGAAACTTGTTTTTCCTCATTATCTAGTCTATAATATATCTCAAACCATCCAGTAAAGTGCGTGACGAGTCGCGGATTCGATCCTCGCGTAGTACAAGCGTTTGCGACATCCACGAATACTTATTCTGAGTCTGGGTGTTTTTGTGCTTGTGGTCTGAATATCGGTGAAATCCTCAGCGACATAAGGACATCATTATTTTTAAATAAACTCAAATTTGTTTTACAATGACACTTGTCACATACATAATACCCTTTCTGGGTTAAGCCAAAGTTAAAAGCTTTACGGTAAAACACTTCGGTCGTAAGTATTTGTTTCTAAATATTGTGACCATGGAACGTAGAAAATTGAATGGAAGTGCTGCAGTCAATGCGGCTACATAGTCGCTATCTCTGTCATCTGCGTCACATCCTACGATTACTTGAAAACCTTGCCACTTCCTCCTATTCCTCTATCTTGAGAATGCACAAGAAAGTTTGTTTTCATACACACAATACAAATAAATATGATAAAGTAAACACGTAAGTACATAGTTCATCATTTTTATGAATTTGCATTAGGAAATTTCAAACAAATTTGCAGTAAAAATAAATTGTTATAACCAAGCATTATAGCCAGACATTATGCTTGGACATGGATCTTTGCGAATTATTTTATGAACACTTTTCCATGTAGTGTTTCGCAGTTGCATTTTACATGCAAGAAAGGCCTTAAGACAATAGAATATGGATTTTTCTTGTGATTGAAGTAACGGTCGACTGTCTAGGTGCGACTCGACATAAGCAGTTAGGAGAAATTTAAGTGCTATTAAATAAATGAGTAAATTTGTGATCAATTAAGAGGATAAACTGACGATTGTTTTCTTTTTAAGATACCGTTTTGATAAGGAAATATTTAAGAAGACTAGCTGTCGTACTTACACTTAAAATCAATACATATCAATCTGACTGCTACTGCGATATCGTTGGAGGTAGGTGCTAAGAACATGTGCTTAATTTATTATCCCAGCGCAAATAAAATGCTGACAAAGTCGTTTTTTACATAAACACCATCCTGTATTGCGCACCCTTTACGTGTAAGACTGCTGTGCTTGCATTGCCAGGCCCGGAGAAGATAAGGATGCTTAGGTGATATGATTTTTTATAGTGATAGTAAACAAATCGATAAAAAACTAAATCATTCAATAAAAAAAAATTAAAGCCCATGTATTTAAATGTCCATTCAATTTTTATCAAAACCGGTCCAGTTTTCTTCATATTTGTCAATTTCATTGTCATCGGGTTTGAAGCTACCCTGAAAATTTGAGCCTGGTAGCTCATCGGGAAGTGCCTCAAAATTGAGGTGCAAAAATGTAACCGGAACGACAAACAAACAAGAAAGTGAGGGTACAAAAACGTGGGAAGTAAGTTATGATTAAAAACACAAAGATATTAGTGTTAACAAAAAATATCATAAGCATGAGTCTTGTCCGTTATCTTTCAATTCATTCATGAATCATAGTCTAGTTTGCCACTTTACCCGGAATAACTGTTACACTAGCAACTGAACTTATACCCACGAATACAAATAAGCTAATTATGTAAATACCGGGGTCCAATTATCAAAACCATAGTTGTCGAAAGAGGTGGGCGTATGCCTCCTAATAAGTGTCTCAGACTTCTTTTATAATTGACACCTTCTTGCTAACAATATTCGTTGTTTGTCTACTAGTAAGAGATAAATATGTTTTATATATAATAAACTGTGTTTGTTTAGCGTTTTCTTTTATGGTGATAAGTGCTAAGATTTTGTCATTAATTTCAAAATATGTGTTGAAGATTTATTGTTAGTCATTTGATGATTGGGTGTGGTATAAAGCTTTGAGGCTTTGGCTCAAACAGCGTCGTTATTTGCGACTGAATAAGGTTTATATTCGTAAATATTTCTTTATAAATAACATGCGAAGAAATTTCAGCTATTATTGTATGTAGTGGTTCTTTCTAATATTGAACAAGATATCAAATACGACAGTATTATTTTTGAAAACTGATACCCCATTATAAAACAGATCAAAAACAACATTTGTACTTACTTACCCCATAGTCCAAAAATAAATTATTCATTAATTAATAAACCGCAAATGAAAACTTAATTATTATAAATCAATAAAGCCGGCAGAACTTTGAATCGTGACGGAACCTGAAATGTATGGCCTGAATTACTTTAAAATATATTAAAGTAATACATTATGCTGTCAAGGGAACAAACTGACCTTTCTCAAACTTTCCCTTTTAACATCTTTCACCGCTACATATTGAGACCCACTTATAGCGCTAAAAGCCATACTAATTATGTAAAATTGACGTTAAGTTCTGCAACTTAATCAGTGATAACTTACTTCTGGGTTGGAAATAATTAAATCTGTATGATTTCCTGATTTTAATTACTAATATACTGCATTTCACACTATTACGCGCTGTTAACTGCGTTCTTCATCGACCTTTTTTTTTGGTTAGGCGGGGGATTCTACATGGACACCCACTTCCTCGGGAGAGGAAGCGGGTAGAGCTTACTGGCTAAACTCGAACCGCCGCCGTACTGACCGCGACGCGGCATCGTAGGCTTGGATTTAGTTATGTACGAAATCTCTTAAAATTCGAAGACGGTCCTAAAGTTTATGTAAAAAAATAAATATTTAAGTTCACTTTATAGTCGCTGATGAGCAGAAAAAAATATGACACTTAGTCAAAAATAATCTTGTCATTTTGTACAAGAGGCGTAGCGTTAATGGTAGAGAATAAATTACTCATACGCGACATATTATGCAACGCTGTACAAAATGTCCTTATTCCATCATATTATTATATTATAGAGGCGTAAAGCGTGAGCTAGTACCAAGAGACCCAGAACAGAAAATCGTGGAAGGATATGGGGGAAGAATTTGCCTGGCAGTGGGACACAGCTGACTAATTAAAAAAAAGTAGCGTGATAGTGCACTACACAACGTAGAGCGGCCTCTCTCTATCACAACTGCAATAACTTTAAGCGTATTCTATCTAACATATCTTAATAGTTAAGTTTAATAGCATAAGTAATTAGCGAAACAACCGGAATTACTATTTAATTTTATAATCTCAAATTTATATAAAGCTAAAGCTATCACTTCTGTAAAGAGAAAGATACCTATATCTGTGTACATAGCTGCGTCTCTTTCTTTTGTTGATAGCGTAGCACTAAGTTTTGTCGTCACAAACAATGAAATAAAAGGAAATTAAATCATTTAGTCTGTAAGCAAGAGAGACCATCATTTTTATATATTTTTTTGAGCGTCAGTCATTTCCTACCTGACTACCCTGAGAAAAAAATGCAAAGCGATACTGTTAGTGCTCTACAGGGGGTATAAAAGCAAGAGTGTATATTTTCACTAATTAATTATGCACCACGCCTTCATTACGACTCGCCGTTTTGTAATTGCATGTAATATCAGTACTCTATGCAACAATCCTGTTGCTGTGAAAGTATTGGTACATTAAAAGCGTGGATAAGCATAACGGGCATGTCTTGGGGCATTTACATATTCAAGTGTTATAGAGATAGGCCGTGATCTAAGTGTTTTAGAATTTTAATGTAGGCTAGTTGGATGTTCTATCGGATTTAACCTGTTAGGGAAATGTTATAATTTGAGTGGAGGATAGCCGAGTAAAGAAATTAACACAGAGTTTCGTAGTTAGTAGCATCTTAGTAAGATGCTATAATTGCTGTTTGACTAACTTTGATTTGTTTGCAGAATATGTTGTTCTTTTTTTAATTTCGAATTATTTTAATATTATAAGCGTGAAAACTTGTATGTATGGATTAATGATTGTTACTATTTCACGCAAAAACCATTGAACGGATTAGGATGCAATGTGGTACACAGATGGCCACACTGGCAAAACTAGTTAACTAATAAAAACATTTTATGTTTAATTGTTTACTACTTAATCGTAATGATTAAATGTGATGGTGTGGTAGCATTTAAACCAGAGGTTTTAAAGACAGTTATAACTTTATTCTAATCGAACTGTAGTTTGTTCCTCTGCAGTGCAACGATTATCCGATGCGACTTTTAAAATTAACAAGAATAGTAGATACATAATATTAAAAAAAAAACATTAAAAATAACTATAAATATCTTATTTAATAATGGAAGAGTTTAAGACCACCTGCAAAATGGTAGATTACATAAAACTTCAAATAAAGAAGATGCCATAAACCAAAAAAAGAAAAAGAAAACAATAACATTTCATCACTAAGGCGGTCTATACACAAACTCTACATTTCTCGGGCATTTCACACAGAGTCCACTCGTGACCGCAAACTAGCTCTCGAAACACAAACACATCAAGTGTGTACTTCACTTAAAACTAGTAAAACGATTCTGATGTCCAGTAGACCAACAAGACGTATAATTGACCGGCGTTAACTTAGAAACTCATTTGGGAAGGATATAAGGTTTAAATCTCACGGGTTTTTATGCCAAACTTACTTGTGAAGTGAAATAGTTTATTTTGTGAATAGAATAAATTATATATTTTTTAAGCTTTTTGGATTCGATATTTATATATTTTAGTAGGAAACTAGTTTATTCATAAGATAGCAAAATATGGAAATGTAAGTTTCAAAATTTATTTTCCAATTACCTTCACTTCATTTTTATTATATTCGGCAAATGTGTTAAAGTAAAATGATTAATCAATCAGTAGCGGATGGTAAAAACTTATACCTGCAAAAAAAATACTTTATTCTTTACGAAGTGTGACCAGCAGTTTCCTAGGTTTACCTGTTCCTATCCAGAAATTATATTTGCATCGGTGATGTGTCGCTAAACATTCATGGTATGGATTTATCCATCCAACATTCCAGTTTCCGTAGCACCACCTACCAGTTAATTAAAAAGCAAAATAAAAAGTATTATTTTTATTGTATCTGATAATCAGCCTCAATAAAAAATCAGCACCTTTGTATAAAAACAACGACAAATAATACTGGAACCATTAACATTTCACAGTCACAGACCACACATTATAAAAAAAAAATCTTCTCTTACTTCAAATGACATTCATAATTACATTATACTAAAGATAATCTCGTTACAAACCTCTGAGATAATTGCCAAGTTTAATTATCTACTTACTTATTTTTTAATAATTGAAACAACTGCATCATAAAACTCCATTGAGATACCAATAAAGTTTCTATTTGTGGTAAATAATAATGGCTTTATATTTCCTTGTTTTATTTTCAACCGACTTCTAAAAAAGGGGGTTCTCAATTCGTCTGTATTTTTTTTTTTATGTTTGTTGCCTCAGAAGTCAGAACTTCGGACTGGATGAACCGATTTTGCTTATTCCGTTATAAAATTTTCTCAATAGTTATTTCTTGAAATCAGATGTACTTATGTACTTTTATGCTGTTAAACATATTGTGTTGTTCGGTTTTATGAAGTTCTTACTTTGAACCCCGCGACACATCGCGCAGTGTCAGTTTAATCATAGCGACCTTCACCATTCGGCTTACCATGCAGTTAAACGCCGAGCAGCATACGTGAACTTTGTGTTTTCAGAAAAGAAACATTTTTCTCTAATAAATTAACTAATTGATAGTCCTAAACAGCCGTTCAATAAAATACAAACTGTATGGCGTGAATTGGCATGCAACTCAAGACAACAACACACTTTTTACTTAACTTATTATTTGATACCACTTAATATTCTATAATAATTCATCCAACAGGTCAAAAGGTACCTACCACCATATTTTAAAGTAATATTATTCCAATTGTAAAAGCGAGACAGCGCAATATCAGACTTAGAGCAGCGTCCCTTTCACACCCGTTATAATATTACTTTCAGACGTAGTAGGCCCTCTAGTCATGTTTTTTTTAACAAATTGAAATCAATTTAGGTGGTCTCGTCGAAGCCAGAAGAACGATATAATGTTTTAGAATCTCAATTAACTACGGCTCACTCAACGAGAGATATCTAACAAATCAATTAAGTAATGCAAAGAATTCATTCACCTTTAGTGTTGTGGTTGTGTTGATATTGATTTTGGTTTATCGATATCGATGTTCTGTTTGCATTGGTGACGTTATGTTCAGTAAGTGCGATAGAACTTACTGTAAAATTGAATCGCTTGTTGATTTGAAGTTTACTACTAAATTAGTGCCTACTCACTTTTACTTTTAAATTACTGGCAATAGCCAACATTAGTATGCCAATCAATTATAAAAGCATAAAACAATATGAAGCCGTTTATAATACCAATTAGTTTAAAATTTAAGCTTGACCAATACATGAATGAAACGATGTAATAAATATTAAATGTCATTTCTGAAGACGCTGATGAAATATTAATAACTGATACATAATTCACTACACAAAATTAAACGTCCCTCGACAGCAAAAACGTTTTTGAAACGGAACGAGCGCATCACTAATGTTATCGCGTCATCGATTAAAACATTTTGATTAGCTTTCAACTTACGACCAATGTCATAAGATACGATCTAAACGAAACGTCTTAAACGCCATTACGAACATTCTACAAACTGTCCTTACAGCACTGGATGAGTTTTAGAAATTAAATTCCATACATTAGACGCTTAATATGGTACTAGTAACACAAAGCGACGGAACCACCCCAGTCAAGTGACTGTGCAGGAATGTCGATAGTGATCTGAGATTATAATGTCGATACGTCTTGCAATAGCAGTCACTCGACATCCCTATTCAAGTCAGTTTGACGATAATTTTAATGAATTGTGACTTGTGACGCACTGGGAAGGAGGTTGTGTTGATAGAGTAAAAGGATGGAGTGTGGATAAGATATATCGATTTGTATCTTAAAGGATAGGGAAACGGTAAAATTTATACCTGTTTAACTTTTAAAATAAAATATTTTGTGTCTGTTTGTTCAGTGTGCATTTTTTTTATTTTGGGAAATTTCCGTGACTCGAAAAAACAATTGTTTATGACTTATTATAACGTGACACAACTATAGTTTGTGTGGGATGTTTATTAGGGAATAGACTGTCCAATTCGTCGCTTTTTAATTTATATTTCAAAATGCCTAGTCTGAGAGCAGGCTTCAGTGCCAGGTCATATGGTAGAGATTCTAGTATCTCCATGCCTGTATTAGCTTTTTTAAGTGTATACGTGGGAATTATCCTAATAAAATGAACACAATATTTTTATTTGATAGGATAAAAATAAATGACGACAGTAATTAGCAACCTAATTCCGTGTCAGTGGCCCTCGAAATATCCTTTAACAATCTCCTAATTAGATCTCAGAAATCTCCCAAGACGTGTGAAAGCGTAAACCAAAAACGACATGCATACAATCATATGTATAGGCATACAAAATCATAAAAACCTCCTTTTTAATAAAATAAGAAGTAGCATTTTTCAAACTAATGACCATTAACGTATCGGCAAGGTTCGAAGTGAAAAAGCAAGGGACCCCTACCATTAACCCTCAAAGTAACACGGTTGCACTGGCGGAAGAGAGACAGCACTACATTGTATAGAGCGCCTTCTCTTTCACACATTACTTTAGTTGAACTTTAAGAAATCTTGGTAGTCCACCTGAGTCAAATCAATTGTTTGCTGCGTTTCTTAGGCCGATTGTAGAAATAATTAGTGCCCCTTGAAAAATAGTCATTTACAACGCGTGATAAATATTTACGAGTTATTGTTCTTTGATGGTGAGAAAGAATAGTGTTGACCTCCTTGGATACAATTTTTCGATTTCTGTTATAGTTATTTTACCAGATAGAATGAAAAGAGATATCATTTTAAAAATGATCATGTAGATATGTGACGTATCTATAAAATACAAGTAAATAGGTAAAAAAAACCTATTTACTTGTATTTTATAGATACGTAATTTCGTATCTTGAGACTGGAAAGAAAATGTCAGCTTCAATCCACTAGGCAATTTAATCAGGTAAACCCTGGTAATTACTTTCTCAATATTCAGTAGATGTCTAAAAGCATAATTTCGATACTGAATTGTGCACTACCGATTCCAAAAAGTTTAGCCACTCTTTGATCAGGTGCCGAACATCATAATTTTAGTACCCAAAATAAATCAAAAGTGCAGACGAATTTCATACTTTCAATTTTGATAATCCTACATCCTACATTTCGCCGTATCCACACTACGACAAAGCATACAAAACACGCCTAATAGCGCTGTAAGAAACGTTAACAGTAATTTCTTAATAACATTTTATTTTATTAGCCCCAGTTCGCGGTGTAATGAGTTAGTTAATTAGTTGTATTTAAAAGCCTTTATTTCAACAATAGTTGACCCTATCGCCGCGTGTTGAAATGCAAGTTAAGGTTTTAATGTAAGCGTTTTATGTTTTACGATTTGTGATTAGATATGACATCGTTTGTGTGCCGGTGTTACTGTTAGTTTGTTTAATGGACTTTGGTTAAACTAAGGACCAAATATGATGTAAGTTTTTAATAAAATATTTTAATACTGAGGGGTTATACGTCATTCTGATCTAAGTTCCTGCAATTTTCGTACTGTGTTGGGCATTTTAGAGACGTGAGATTTAGGTCATATTTTCATTTTATCTTATCACAGAATTATGATACCTTTAGAAATTGTCTATTTTATTTCATCTTTTCTTATGGTTGATATGAAATCGTCTTACTTTTTAATCCGACGTGAATCTCAGGTAGGCTGCTTCCTTACGATGTTTTCCTATTAGTTATTTGTTATAACTTTGTAATACACACATGAAATCAAAAGGGCATCGTTTTCTGCCGAGATTTGAACCTTTGACTTGGCTGGCCAACAGTCATGTCACTTGGCTATCACTGCAATTGATGCTTGATGACCATAATTATATGCCGATTTTAGTTTTTATTCCTTTCTTATTTAGACCAAATACAGGGTGAATCTTAGAACCCCAAATTAAACCTTAAATTTTACCTGCACCCGGGTTATTCCACATCATCACCTATACATTACTCACTCGCTTTCATTATAAACTGTACCTATACAATTATTTCTGAATCACCCTGCACTAATTTATAGGAGTCATTGACTAATTCACAGTAATGTGAATCTTGGAAAGTTTTGGTTCTCAATGAACTTTGGACTCATATTTTCCCACTTAAGATTGGGTCCATTCTAAAAAAGTTGATTAAGAAGCAAGTGATTCAGTTTTCGAAGTACTTTGATTGAGTTGTGAGTCAGATTGTAACCAAAGCCTCACAAAAAATAGCTTTTATTACAATTATATTAAAGTAAAAAGACCATAAGAGCAAAACAGTCAGAAACGTACAAAATTCTCCTGCATTTAATAATTGAACATTAATCATCATATTTCCATCGAATCCTGCCTCAGTTTAATATTTACGACACCACTTCGACACTTTACAGGTGTCAAGGTCACTGGTAGGCTGAAAAACCAACAAAAATAACAAGAAATATTCAAAGGGGAGGGCGAGAACTTTAGATATCAGACGCACAAAAACGGTTTCCAAGAAAGTTTGGGAGCTAGACGCTGTCAATCATTTTGAGTCATTTCCGTCTTGTGATTTTATCAATGACTCACGAATACCATGATGAGTTATGGGGGGTATACCTACTTAATTTGGTCGAGTCCCATGGGATGCGTACAGGAATATTTTCGCATGGGAATTTTAGCGCTTATAAGTCCCCGTTGAGATTCTCATGTCAACCTACCGCGTCAGACGAGATAGGAATCTTAGGTATTTTATACATAAATAAGTCTGAGGTATTTGTTTTTTAGAATCAAAATGTAGGTGTATTTAATTAAAGTTTAAGTATAAAATAATGTTTAAGGTAAAGTACCAGAAAAGTATTAAAATCAGGTTGTTGGAATACATTTGTGAATAAATAGAAGGTACTAGATATTGAAAGAATGCTTGTAACATGTATTTACGAGCAAAGTAATTTAATCTAAGTTAAAATAAAAATAAGTCTTTTTTATTACTTAAAAAAGAAAATGCAAAAAGTAAGTGCACTGCCCGGGAATCGAACCCGGGTCGCAAGAATGGGAATCTTGCATGATACCACTACACCAGCAGTGCTTGTCTATGAGTTGTGAAATTATGGATAAGCCGATGTTGACAAAACTGATGTGCGCGCAATTTGTAAGGATGACATTAACTTAATCAAAATAAATTAAAAACCAAGGGTTGGTAATTTTTGGTTAGCCTCTCTACTCCGCTTTATATTTTCAATAATAAATATCTTAGTTTCTTCGTTTGTTTCTTACGATATGTAAGAAATAAAAAGGATAAAAAATAGTCATAAAGCGAGCAAGCATTTCTTACAAAAATGGAGTCTACTTATTAGTAAGTACCTAAATGTAATTGTAAACTTTAAATGAAATGTATTGTTTCATAGTACAGGAGGTGCTCATTTAAACAAAATAAAACGCAAAACAACCTTCACACTTATTTCAAATAAAAAAAAAATATAAATATGTGTCACCTGATTCCGAGTCGTATTCCCAGTGTCCTATCGCATGCCGAATTCGTCTCGCTCCGCACTGCGCCATGTTTGTTCAATATTTTACCGGCATTAACATTTTAATTTATCTGCCTCGCCTTAACGTAACTTTATAGGATTAAAGGACAGGCCACATGTGATAAATTCATAACTTTAGCTCTTTTATTCTTTTTAATTTACTTTAATGATTTTATTACGATAAGCCCACCATGTAGGTTTAGAAAAGCAAAAAATCTCGCAAACTTTTAATTTTATATTCATTAAAACGTAGCTTGTAAAAATCATTAGTGGTGGAAGTGGTGGAATTTCAATTGAACATCTTCATCTAATTTTAGTAAATTTCACACGTTAATTAACTCTTTATCATCGTTTTACATCCGAAAATTTTATAGATAGATAGGAACTTGAAAAAAGCGGTCTTGCCTCAATATCGGGAGCATACCTCTGCCCAAACTCCGAAAGCAAACCGGACGCGGACATGTAAACACTTGGATCAGCGCGAGCGCAATAAAAACGCTGTAAAATTTTGATGTTTCTATTCAAGAACACCCATCTCACTTACTCCACAACAAACACCTATCTCCATCTCGCTCAGCACCTGAGAATGGCTCAGATTATTATCAATGCACTTTACACAAAGCAGAAGACTCAAACTGAACTGACATTAATGTGATTTTGAAAGTAAATTGTGTAGGTTTAGAGTCCGATAAGTAGAACGTAAATGAGGTGTCAAGTGATAAAATTAATAAATGTAGCTAGATTTCATCGTTACTCGGACGGCTGTGAAATTATAACATATTTCTCGAATGATATGAGTCAACAATTTGAGATAAGTCTAATGTACTTTGATGTTGATTCTCAATGGATGGACGAAAGCTTAGATATTGCACAAATAAACAGGTTCCCTGAAACTGGACTGGACTAGTTCCTTTAACTGGTTCTGTTTATTATTACGATTCGGAATACTAGGACTGAGTGCTGGTTGATTAATTTAAGAGCTTTAAAAATTATTACTTATGCCGCCTAGTACCTATAGGTACCTAAAGTAAATCTTGCGAAATGTTAACAATTTCAGGCGACAAGGCTAATTGTCTCGGTGAAACAAAGGATTAAAATTTTCAAAGAAGTTAAGAATGTTTTACGTGATGAATAATTAGATATTTAATAGCTAATAGCTACCTAAGGTCAGAGCGACAGGAAGCAAGATTTTTTCAAACGCCGCATTTAACCCTTGGGGAGGTTTCACAAACATTCAAGTCTCTTAAAGTCAGCAACTAGACTCAGAACAAGTATTCGTGTTTCACACAAATGTTAGTTCTACGCGGGGATCGTATTCGAGATTCGCCGCGTTCAGTCGGTTTGGCATGGTGACCACAACCACTCGGCTGTCCAGTCCTATCACTCACGTACCTTAGCAAGTGACTAGCATTTTCAGAATATAGTTAGTCTAAACGTGGGCTATGACTGTTGACCCTAACTATTGTGAATATATAGTCTCACTTCCTCTTATAGTCAAAAGAAAACAAGTTAACTAATAATGACCTAATTCCAATGTCACGATGTTCTCCTGTTCAGTTCGCACTGGGCATCGTCGATGCGCCCGCGCAGGCATCAAAACACAGCGGGCGAAGAATAATGTTAAATAAATTAATTTTGGGTGCAAATTACTCGGCGCGCCCTTTAATCGAGAAGGCCGCGTCAATTCTGGCTTTACTTACATGAAGTAAGAAATATTTGGATGTGACACTTTCACTTCAACTACTAAGATAACAAATTTAACCATGGAAACAAAAAAAGCCTGTTAAGTAAAATTTGGGTTGACAGATTTCTGGTATTTGAGCCTGAATTGTTCTCTACTATGGTCGTTTTTACATTTCCGGGAGACTTTTTGACAGTTTTTCATTCCTAAAATAAAGTATTTTGTGTCAAATACATAGGTGCGTTGGTTACGGTGTAGAAAAATTTGGACAAATAAATTCTAAATACGTGGCAAGAAAGCAATCTGATTCTATAGGCCAATAAAACTATCGAAATCGTTATTCACGGTTGACTAACATTGTATCACATCACAACCAAATCAAACTTACAATCTGCAATAAAGCAACTCAAACCCAAATAAAAGGGCAAAGACGCAATAATTCACGTTATCATAAAGGCAGGACCTTCACACATCACTCAAGCTCAAATGCCTCATCCGAAGAACAATAGCCTCATTGTCATCACTCGAGTAATGAACCCCAGATCCTTATCTGATCACCAATTTCATCGGAATTCGATCGAAGCTCCACCGATACAGTTCCCACCCTAATGGAACGATTTTAGCGAACCTATACTTAAAGCGACTAAAATAACGCTGCTATTTTTTTGCGAAAATTAAGTGATTTTCGATAAGTATTTGGTTTTACGAAGTTTAGAAATTTTTGTATGATTTATGAAGAGTTTGCATTGTATATAGAGAACAAATATTACGTGACAATTATACATTTTCAAATATGAAAAATGAGAGAGAATATTCTTTAAAATTATTGTTATATGGCAGCGTTTAACCAAAATAGTTTTTTGTAGACATAGACTTTCTACGTAATTTGTAACTATTATAGTAATAGCTTTTTGTAAATCTAAGCCATATCATTCTAAAAAATGCCGTCAAAATGTAGCTAATCAATTACATATCAGACCCTGCAATGTAAAGACAATCATCAAAGTCTCAAAGGATATGAATTCGAAAATATAACAAAAGCGTCATTTTAAAGGCTCTCGCTACACTTTCAGTGTGAAATCGCGTTATTAGTCATTCTGATCCGTGATATTACTGCATAAGTATACGATTAGTCATTACGATGATTTTCATAAAATTCGTAACAACCAGCAACAGTTTTAATCGTCAATTTTTAATAACTTTTTTCATAATCTAAAGTAATTTCTTTATTAAGAAATACGTTGCGTCCTAAACTACATCTTTTTCTCTTCTTCAATAAATGATTCTTTGTATCGCGGTTTGTCTTTTCACAAATATTCAAGTCACATGCACAAAGACACCCAGACTCAGGACAAGCATTCGTGGTTCACACAAACGGTTACTTTTTCAGATTTTCCATTGTATCTTCGCTCCTATTAGTCGCAGCGTGGTGGTTTATAGCCTAAAGCCTTCCTCGATGAATGGTCTATTCAACACAAAAATAATTTTTCAATTTGTTCCTGAGATTAGCGCGTTCAAATAAACAAACAAACTCTCCAGCTTTATAGATTAGTATAGATATTTACACCGTATTATAAGTATCATGTCCAAATGCTAGAGATTCGATATCAACTAAGTTTTTTTTTTATAATTCTAAGCTCTTAGTTGACATTAATGCACGGTAAGATCTAATATAAAGCCGAAGAATAGTTGCATAAATCACAGCCGCCGTCAATCATCAATAGACTTCAATTAAAATAAACTGCAAACATCTATCAATTACAACGGTCTTACATTAACATTTATTTACAAGGAAAACACGCAAGAAACTTAGATTACAAGAAACTCGTTATAAAAACATCAAATTAACACACAATCCAATAAAAATCACATTCAATCTTTAATTACAAATTAAATCACTGCAAAAACCCAAGATAATCACTGGATTTAAAACAACACTCATACATTTACATTTATACATATTACACTATAAAAACAACAGGGAAAAGCTACCTCATAAAGCTCTTCGTGAAAGAGAGACGCCACTCTACATTGTGTAATACGCTGTCCTGCTTCCACAACAAGTCTTTAAAAAGTGATGGTAGCAATGACTCAGCTCACTCCCACAATAATATAAAAATTACACAAGAATTAATTATACAACAATATTACTAAATCGGTATGTTCATCGACAAAATTACTGGTTACTCTACTATAAAATATTTCTCACGAACGTTTGACATGATTATTAATAACGACTCAGAAGCGATTGACACTTTAATATACCTTACACAAATATAAATAGAGAGTTGGGAATATTGAAAATGGGTTCTATTGCTATTGAATTAAGAGCGGAGAAAGTTGTCTTGCATAAGTTTGTGAGATGGTTATCAGTAGACCACTCCATAAGGTATCTTGGCCGTCACATTGACGTTTGAGACAAAGTGATTTTGACGCGCCGTCCCGAAGGTAATTATTTGCGTATCATTGTCCATAATTTTCAATTTTAGGGTACGGTTTAATAAAAAATTAACTTATGTGTTGATTAATTTTGACGTTGTGCGTCAATAGTAATTATGTTGTGGGTAATCTTAAGTTAATAGCCTGGCATTATTGAGGAATGTTTTAGTGATGGTTTATTGACTTAATTTTGATGAGGATTTTTTTGTTCAGGTGTAGCATTGTTGAGTTTTAATCTGGTTGCAGTTTTGTTAGTTTTTATATGAAACTTAACTGGTCATGCATTTGCAATTGTTAATGGACACTAGCGGGTGTATGACACAAACTCTTATGAGAATAGAGGAGGAAGAGAGATTCTTAGCGTTCATCCTTCGAGAAAGGTCCAGAAGAACCAAGGCTTGCCAAAATCGCGCAGAGTATATGTGAGCGATCTTGTGACTCTGGCTTAGACAATCCAGCAGGCACGGGGTATTTAATTCTGTGGGAGAATGACATATTCCCACGTCGTACTCTAACTCAGTACCCTCTCATATTGATTCAGTACGGGTGACTACCGATTGTTCGATAGTACTATCAAACTGATATAATATATTCAATAGCCGACATAACGAGGGAGGGTCCTTCATAAACCACGCCCACGTCCCCCCCCCCTCCTCACCCCGCACGCATTTCCAGCTTTTTCAATTTCGAATTCCATAGTTTCGAAATTTGAAATTTCTCGCCGCTAAACAATTCGCTGGGTTCCCCAACTTTGAAACAATGCGACTCCATGGATAAACTTTTTTATTTTCTAGATGAATGAATTTCTATTTGTTCCTTTTCTTTTTTCAATGCTTGAACGTCTGCAGAATTTTCATATTAAAATGTTTTCATTTGAAGCTCTGGAAAAAGTTGTTGGCTCTATAGAATTTAGTAATCATCTTATTCAAGTTATTTCATAAGTAGGTACATCTTTGTCTTCATCACTGAGGGTAACGACTTCAGTCAAAGAGAAAGATTGAAGGCGTCTCAATTCCATAGTTTATGACCCAATTTTGCTACTAAAAAACAACTCAATATCTTCATCGCCTATTTAGTTATTAAAATCCGTATAGTTCACGACACATATTTTTCAAACGTATTTTTCACAGCACATTTTTTTTTATATTTTTTATTTTCTAAACCATAATATAACAATTTCTAATTCATAGAAACTTAGCGGAAAATGTTTTCAAATCGAATCACGAAATAAGCCCATGTAGGTAGGGACTCCCAAGAAATTAAGAAGAATAAAATCAAACGCTCCTATGCCAAAAACACATACACTTTGTATGAGCCTTAGTTGAAGAAGTATTTCTGTGTGTGTAAAAACAATACCAAAACAATTGCAAATCCTTGAGTCGAGGCTACCAAGGTCATCGATCTGATGCTATAATATTTAGCCTATTCATTAGTAGTAGGATCAAACAATAAGTTATCCTGCAACATGCCTCTCAATAGGCCAGAGGAGTCCTGACCACAATGGGTGGTAATTAAACCACAATCCAAATGTTCTCATCTCTTCAAATCGAACTTGGTGGTCGCAGTAGTAAATTTATGACAAAGAATTAATACAAAAAGTTGAGACTCACTTTTCTTAAATTTTTGCCTATGAGGGATAGTCTTCACAGAAGATAATTTGGACTAAATACTGTATATAATACAATTAAAATTAAGAGCTTATTTTGAACTTTAAGAGTTAAGTCATTGCTTCAGCAGTGGACTGGAAACGATGATAACGATAAATGACATAATTATATCACAATATAAAACTCCACCGATACCCTTACCGATGCAAACTCTTAATTACCCACTAGGTATTACAAACTAATGTTATTCAAGCTCACACATATAACGAACATAATAAATAAGCCATAAATAATTCAATTTCAATAGAACACTAATTGACATACACAATACCCATTTATAAATTAACAAACAATTTGTCGATAAATCACTCGATTCATTTGTCGTATCTACGACACCGCCCTAGTCTATGACATGACTGGCATAGTGCAGTTCCCACAACAGCCTCCATCGCTCACCGGGCGAACTGATGAAATTAGATCGATTAACATGATAAATTTATCGATCTTAGAATCGATATGCGACTGACAAATTACGCTCTGTCCCGTCTGCACTTGAATCTCTGAGTTCATCGATTCGATGATTTGTTTGTTATTAATTAAACGTATTGTGTGATGGATAACTTAATTTTTTGTTGTGCTGTAGCTTCTTCCTGTTTCAATTTGTTGATTTATATTATTTTGCATAGTGTAGTAATAGAAATCGGTATCTATTGTCCTTGACTATGGGTACTAATTTGAATGTTCTGTTTCTGTGACATGATGTCTTTTTCCTTCTTCTATTTTATAACCTTTGATATCATTTGGCACAGTAACTGACACATACATGACTAATTCTAATTACTTTCGTAAGGCAAATTCAAGTTCAATTTGCGTCTGTTCATGATAAAGGATTCCGGTTTCATCTGAAGTTATTCGGGCTATCACAAAAAAATACGCGTTATTACACAAATTTAATTTCAAACCCAACTTTTAACACTTCATTGTTTACATTTAGATCTTCCAGTTTGACTTTAAAAGAAGTATAAATATTTAAATGCACCTCTACAATTTCTATAATCTTATACCAGACAGCATAAACAGATCTTTTCTGTTAATTTGCCCTTTATTTAAAAACACTATTCACTATATATTATTCTCATCAATAATTTCTCTACGCATTTATAGCACGATAACAATTTTGATACTAGAATTTCTCAAGTATGGGCAGACTTTTTGTTCCATAAGTTTAGTGGCCCATGCGCAGCCATAAACCTACACACATACATAATCACGCCGGCACGCTTGCTATGTGAGCAGAGGTAATGAATCACAGCCAGGCATTCGCTGAGCACTGACGAATAACTATCTAATTGACTCCAGGAACCTGGCCTTGCATTTGATTATTTTTTTTACTTTTAATCTTCTTCTTGTTCTTTATATAAAATTGTCTTGGTACTTGTTTGACGGAGTGTCATTTTGTGATTTTTCGTCTTTCTTCTTTCTGTCAAGACTATAGTAGGTATGGAATATGCTAATAAATTTAACCTTGAAATGATATTTTGGAGTTCGGTGGGTGGAAATCTTTTCCGGAGGTTGGACAGCGTCATCAAGGTCTTCTCCGGAGAAGGAGGTGTGCCGATCTTGTGGGATGGGTAGGAGGTGGTCATAAAGTTTGGCAGGAGAAGGAAAGATCTTTGCTTTGCTGTGGGGTGTAGGCATCAGGATCGATAAGTACCTGCATACTCACGCTTTATCTGGGATCGCTGTTGCAAGAAATGCCTTGAAGCTATAGCTTTACACCCATCAAATACGCTGTAGAAGTCAAATTTACAGAAACTGTTACAATCTAGGTATGCTAGGGAATGATGGTGAAGCCGGTTCATAGCCTTCAATGCCTTAAGTGTGACTGAAAAAGGAAAAAAGTAAACATTTTATATTACTAAGGAATTAAATTTAGGACATATCGACTCCAAAAGAATAGGTACAATACATGTAAAATAAACAAATGTTGAAAAGACTGTAATTGGTGGTGAAGATTGTAAAGAGTGCTTCATCCAGGCGAGACCAGTTGTTATTCCTAGCTTGTTTAAAATAAATCACATTTTTAATGTCTGACGAATGCTGCCTTATGAATGGAAAATTGCTGTCTAGTTGTGGGAACGAAAGACGAAATACTTTACAGCTTAGAGAATCTGCAGAGATGAGGCAAAAACTAAAGGCTTTACTATAATTATGACAACCGGTAACTGTCTTGGTTTAGGATAACGACCTCTTTTTATTCATTGATGTTAAGCTTGCAACTTTTTTCTTAATTATTTTCAAAATATTTTGAGCATGGGCATGAATATTATCCAAACGTATTCGTAACGATAGCATTTCAATTTTATTTGTGTGTTTTTAGCGAACACCGTTTGTTATTAAAATAATGATGCTTTTCGATACGTATATTAATTATGTAAATACCTACCCTTATTATCGAAGATATCGTAACCTCCCGTATACCTTGATGATTTAGCCTTTCCAGGTATAACATTTAAATTTCTGGCTAAAAATAACGTGGAGAGGGCAAATTTTATGTTACGCCATAGATTAAAATAAAAACAAAAATAAAGAAAATATAGCCTTGGGATGCAGTGCCAAGTATCTACATCATCTGGTTTACAATATATTTTTTTTTGCAAACTCAAAATACTTTCAATATTTAGTTCAAAGAATTATCCAATAAACTTCGCCCACTTTATCGCTACATTTAACTGAGATAATGCAAATACAGAGGAAAATACATAGATATACTACTATCACTAATTTATTCTAAAACATGTATAAATTAAGGTATAATCAGTTAATAGATACAGTAATAAAAATATTTGTGTACTTGTTCAATACTTGGACAAAGATTATTAAATTAAGAGAAGTTATAAGTTGTTTGTATAGGTATATTCCATGCAAAAAATGTGCTGAAGTTCATGATGTAAGACAAAAAGGTTCGTTTTGGATTTTATTAAATATTTAATTTATTAATTTTAAGATTTTTTTTATAAAAATGCACCTACTTAGTTAGGCCAAGTTAACTATCAAATTAAATCAGACATTCTAAGTCAAAAATGTTTGGCAAAAAAGTGTTAAAAAAATTGCAAAGGTACAAAAAATATGACTCTATTTGTTGAATAATCTATGTCAGGAATGTTTAGTGCCGTGTTTCAATTATCATTCAAGTTTGCTAGGGAGAGTGTTTTGAATGCTAATGGAAGGAAATCGATAGAAGAGATACAGGATAACAGAGATTATGTGCTACTAGATGGGGGAATAGGCAAAAATATACAGGCGGTCGTATCTGTTTTTGATTAGGGTTAAAGACAGCCAGAAAATAAATGGCCCAAAGAGCTGGCCAAAATATGGTTGGCTGTTAAATAATAAATAGATTAAATAAACATAGAAGCAGAAAAGCCTTTTCAGAAGTTTTATCAATTAAAACAAAAAAAAATCTTTATACAAAAAACTAATTAATTAACACTCATAACAAACACCAACATGAACAAACCACGCAATTAACACCACACCGGTGTTGTGTTCCCACAATTTTTGTTTGACCTTTCCAAACACTTTTATTTGCAACAACGCGTCTGCACAAATTGCAAGCCGTATAATCTACACGATCACGATGCGTGTAGGGCAACCGGGGCAGTTTATCAAGATGGCTAAATGCTCGCAATTAGCCGATGTGAAATGTCGCATAAGCATGCTAACGAGATCCCAGTCGACGTACGCACCGTACGGAGCGAGCGCGACGCACGCCGGTCCGACTGCGCCGACTTGGCTATCTGCGATAGGCCTGCTACTGATCCCGCGACTAATTAGTCGCAGTAAAGTCGTTTGCGATTACTGAAGCAGTAGCGGGCATTGCGTTAATAACTTCTCTGTAAAAGCATTTTATTATGGAATTAGTCTAGTCTTTTGGACTTTTAAAAAGCAATACTTAGATAATGAGAAAACCGGCCTTGGTTGTTTCTGAAAGTATTATAAACGTTAAAATATTCTTGTTAATTACGAAAAATTTGTAGATATCATGAAATAAACACTTTCATTTAACATCAGATGAGAAGTTTAGTTACGCTGTCATTAGTTGCATCGATAAGTATTCCTATTGCAAACTCTGTTTACAAGAATGTAGTGATTACTATACAAAAATCAACTGTTGAAGTACTGCTGTCTAAACGATTGCGTTTTTCTTGTCGCGAACATCTGTCGTCCGCCCTTAGGGTGTGCAACCAGCCTAAAATATCGCGTTCGACCCTCTGGTGATTTATAACCCTTTTATATAGCCCCCTAAAGTTATCTAATTGTGTCTGTGTGAGTCGATGCTACAATCTTTAGTCATAGTAATTAGCACTGTTAATAAGAATATTTTATAGATGAATACAAGCGGGAAAAGATTAAAAAATCATGTTTATTTTTATGATTTTCTCTCTGTAAAGTCTTCCTGTTGTAAATGATGAAATGAAGTGTTAATTTGACAGGAATGGTGTTCAATTGTTATTGTTGCAAAGAGTTCTTATTCCTTGAGTATTAGAATATTCAGGGGTGTTTATTGGTTAGAAAGCAATCACAAATATTGTATGTGTCATCAAAACTGCTATGGCAAGAAAAACTATGTGACAAGTTATGTACTACTAGTTTTATATTACTTACTTCAAATGAATTCTACGAATTATTATATTAAGTATGTACTTAGGGACAGTTCTTGTATTCATTTCAATAAACACATTGATTAACAAAAATCTTACAATAAAACGTGATTACATAACATGAACATAAAACAAAGCAACTATAAAACCGCAAATAAAAAGTAAATTCGCTCGTGTAAGTGGTAATTTAAAATCGCAGCTGGCAACACTGCGCCCGCAAACATTTCCCAGCCAATATTGTGGTGTCGCGATCTATTCGCGGGGTAATTGATAATGACAGAAAATGATGCATGACAGTAGCTGCGAGCGATGGGCTGTATGTAACACTTAATCGCTCGTAACTACGGATTAAAGTTGCCAGATTGAAAATTTTCTATACCATTTTACCATTACGTGGGTTTTAAGATAGAAATGGTATGCGGGATTATGTTTTAGAATACATTGAGGTTTTAAACTCTGAATCTTTTATGCAGGGATTATGTATGTCTTAAAGACAATCCACAGTAGATGTGCCAGTTAACAAGAGGATATTGTAACTTTTAATTGATTCAAATAAAATATATTTCACACACTTGTAATCAATATGACCACCATTTGAGTATTATGTAAAAGATAATTTTCTAACCATTTTTTAGCCATAAACTTTTAAAAGCCTCAATATGAACAATAATTCACCTTAAATAAAAACTACCTTTACCCACAAAATATTTTTCTAAGCTAGCAACCCTTTAAACTTAGTAACCTATCGTCCGCATGATGGTCCCTGGATATTTATTTAAATATGAGTGTTTAAGTTCTAATGGCGACCGACGGCTAGTGATTGCCGACGTAGGGCGGGCCACCATGCATTATTACATATGTACGCATGTGGAAATCACAGCTCTATACTAGGTACCAGTTACGTGCTTGACGGTTTGATGTTAAAATTGGGTGCTGT
The DNA here is from genome assembly GCF_003590095.1 of Trichoplusia ni. Classification (NCBI taxonomy): domain Eukaryota; kingdom Metazoa; phylum Arthropoda; class Insecta; order Lepidoptera; family Noctuidae; genus Trichoplusia; species Trichoplusia ni. The sequence goes on from NC_039492.1 coordinate 4,161,478, forward strand.
AGTAGGTGTAAACACTAGGTAAGGAAACGTTTAAGATTTTGCTAGAGAACTTTAAATGGGTGCGGTTTGTTGAGACAATTGAAGGAGTAGTATCAAGTAGAGAAGAAAGTGGTGAAAGTTTAGAGTTAGAAAGGTGTCTCGTCTGATATAAGTTGATGTTTGCGTTAAAAACAGTTAATTTCATATATATTTATCGAGAAGAACAGAAAAGAGAAATATCTCAAAAAAAATATACTTTGTTCTATTTCTAAAAATGGCAAATAAGTAGGTATTACCTAGGATTGATGCTTATGCAAACTGGTTTTTCGTATTTTCTTGATTTGTTATATATAACTTTTATTCGTAATAGGATAGTTGGCGTACTAAATATTCTTTCACGCGGCAATAAGGCCAATTACTCATAAGAGTAGACATCGCCCAGACTATACAAAAATACTCAAACATCAAAAGCTTAAAACTAAACTTGATTGAAATTTCATGAATGATCATTATATTTATAACATCTGTCTGAATAGGAACCTGTTATTAATGTTTAGACTGGAGTCTGGAGTGGGAACGCGTGGCTACGAGATCAAAGAATAAAAGTGCTAGCATTTACATATACCCTGACTGCGCATAAAGTCTTACTTAAAAATAGCGCAGTGACGGCAGATGTGTTTGTACGCCGGTACATCAAAAAGGTTGATATGAACAGATATCTAAACTATTTGGTGGATGGATTACTGGCTATTGAGAACAAATGCCAAAAAAAATAAAAGTATATTTATTTTTAAATGCAGTTTCTATTTTCGGAATTCGAAGTATCGGTCTACGTTTTACGTATGTGTAAAGTGTACTAGTGAGTTTAGTAAGTTAAAAGGTAAGTTTTTTCTTTGACTGCAAAAATATTTCAAATTAAAATTTGTAGGTAGGCCTTAGGAGGAGAGCTAGCTAAAACTGTGGGATACATAAAGTGTGTCGGTAAGAAAATGCGGTAACATCAACTATCTCAAAATGATTTTTAAATCAAGTTATCGAACAGTTTCTTCTAAACCGTAATAAAAAATCTTTCTATTTGTCGAATTCAAATAAATACGTCATCAAATATTTTGTATTCATGATCCCCTAACTAAATCTATTCTTCACCGCAATGAGAACATCTATTATTAGTTTTTTAACTACACTGACATAGAGAACTCTATTAAATGTCATAATGACTGTGTGTGCAAAACAAACAGTACAGAAAAATACATTCTAAAAAACAAACGAAAATTCAGTACGTCAACCAGTTGCGGACAACATTTTTTAATCTGTGGACTTTTTTACAAAGTGATATTGTTTATGAATATTTTAAAGAAACGGAATTTGGAACTTTAAGACGATGTACCAAGGTTGATTTTTGTTGGGAGTGACATTTGTTGGTAATTGATTGTTATTGCGCACGCGACGAAACCGCCCTAACTAAGGGGTTATTGTCGCCCTCGAGTTAAGGGCTATTGTGACGCACAATTATCGCAGCCCTCTCGATTATCGAACAATTTGTCATTGAATCTCGGACCATGTCGACATGTCATGTTTTAAAGATTGACGACCTTTTAAAAGAAAATGTTCGTAATAGGACCCCTGTTTGACGTTAATGAGTTTTAATTTCACAAGTCTTGTTGTATTGAAAATGTCAGAAGTGATTGCTGGTAGACTTAATGGCATAAGATGTAAATTACAAACAAATAGCTTTTAATAACCATATCATAAAATTATATTACTTTGTTAATTAAACAGACATTTATAACGAATTAATGAGCATGGTAGCATTATTTAATAGAATTTATCTTTATCTTACGCAAAATGGAAACCTTTATTGTGTACGGAATAAACTTAGGTGATTAAAAAGAAACTCTATTGCTATAAAAACAATGTGGATAAACCCTAAAAGCAATAGAGCCGGGATATTGTTTCCCACAGTCGGGATGACGCGTGGGGCGGCGTTTTATATAGGCAGGGATTGCGTCCAGTAGGCCACTGTCAAACGAGACCTCAGCAAGTTCACACGGCCGTCCATAACACATAAAAATCATCTGTTCCGTGCCGAAATATAGGAAATAATCGCGTAAACGAGGATAATGACGCGAGTAGGTGGGGCCGTTCCGAAGACGCCCCTCTAGGTTTTTTTTTCTCGACGTCTGGGCGGCGCGAAGAGAACGCCTCACGTCCCACGCGCCCGAACGCACCGACATGCGCGACCGAACACGCTCTCTATACAAACCGACGGCAACGCGCCGACGGTACACCGACTAAAAACGTAAACAAACAATAAAATGCGAATAAAAAACGCGGGCCTAACATACAACAAATACAGGAAACGCCGCGGACACCGCTAGTTACTACGACAATATTTAAATACAACCGAATTACTTTTAAATAGTTCCAGAACACTCATTCGGAATTCAAAGTTTTGAGACAAACAATACCTTGTTCTACATTTGAAACTGTTCTCGGAGATGTTTTGACGTTCAGTGACAGAAACCAGTGCGTTGTGTCAATTTTTCGCGGCAAAAGTGACAAGTTAAAACGATGAGCCCGCGAAAAGAGGATCTAGTGCTGCCAACATGAAAAAGCTTCGTGTTTTTATTGGAAATAACAGAATGCACAGGACATTACACGCAGCAATACTCATCCTATTGGTATTTTTGTTGAATATAGCAAGGTGAGTTATTGTAACATAATATTATTACTATTTCCCAATTAGAAAGTGAAGGTTCGACTCAATAAAACAACAACAAAAGTTATGATTACCATATTAATGAAGTATATAACATTCAACAGACTCGCATGATAGCTCATTAAAATACTCGCGGGGCAATAAAACTACACAATAGCCACACACATGCACAAGGAAAATAAGCCAACAAGCTTCAAACAAATAGGGGCGCAATGAATACGAAACTAAAACATCACGACACCTAATCATGCAAAACGGTCCTAAGTAGACAAGACGGCCGACTAATGAATAATGATCCGCGAGCTTTAATGTATGGTAATGAATGCAAATTTAAAAGGTGACAATCATTTTGTCGGGCCACCCAATGGCACCGAGATTTGCGTAGTATGTAAATGCGCCGATATGCCACTGCACGCGGTCGCATAATCGTAGGGCGGTTTACTCCGTGATTGATATTCAGGCCCGAGGAATTAGTTGGGACTGGATATGCTCCTTTTATTGATATAAACCGGTTCTGTGCTCAAGCTTTTAGCATCAACGCTGGCATTTTTTAAGAGATTAGACTGGGCATTTTGTATAAACTCATTGTACCCGTTTTATAAGGAATAAGAAAAAAAACTTTATTTTTCTACATAATTGACTTGTAATCTTTTATTTCTGTTGCGGATATAACTAGTTAATTAAAAATCAAGCTCGTTATAACGTCATCAGTTAACGATGAATGCTCACAAATAAAATGAGAGCTTTCATACATTTTAAACCTTCACAATATTGGATATAAAGGTCAACAACCAATTACGTACAATTAGTGCCGGGCTATGAAACAGCAAACAGGTGATACACACTATTTTGATTTCATTGCCAGCATCAAAAATTGAATGGCTATACGGCCTTTTTATATTCGGATTATTCATTCTAGTTCAATTCGATTGGATTCACAGAAAATCGTTTCACACACTCAAACATGCTAATTTAGACGAATCTTTGTAGAAATGTGTTTTATGGTCAGTTATAAAAGGTGCGAAAAACTTAATGGCCTGCAATTATAATAGAACACTTTGTCTGTACAAATATTGTAAAAAGAGAGGGACGTTTGAATCTCGAATAGTTTTTTGGATTTGAATATTCTTTTGTTTTTAACATTCTTTTTCTAAAATTCTGAGAATCGTTCAGTAACATGGTTTTTAAGAAAATATAGAACCGTATCAGAATGACAGTATCGTATTTTTATGGTTTTAAAATTTTCTCGCCACATAAAGTTAACAAGAACTTAATAACTTTTAAATGTCAGAGGCCAAAGCAATATTAATATTGGTCGGTAATTAAATTTTATTGGGTTTATTGACATCAACAATATTTTAATATGTTTTAGAACTGAAGTTTATTGTTAAGTCTAAATACTTATTGAGTTAAGGATTTATTACAAGTTTTTTTTATCAATTAATTGTTGTAAAGAATCGAAATTGATAACGATTAAGTATCGACATTAATAACAGGAACTCTTTAAGATATTATAAATTTTCTGAAATATCATTTTCGTATTTATTGGACGTCATAAATACGTAACGATATTTATTGCTATAATTTCTAATAAGATCCTATTTTGTTTTTGAGTCTGTTAATAGCCTAGAAGCTACTGTTCGATTAATTTGCTTTCATATACGATGTATCTAAAGAGTTTTAAGCCAACTTAAGCCTAAGTAGGATTTTACATACATCAGTAAGAAAAAATAAATCATTAAACTTAATGACAGATAGAATTTGATTTTTCCACAACTAAAAATAGTGCCAGGAAGTGACTCGAAGGAATTCAATTCTTTTTTTAAACTTGTTTTTTTTTCAATTTGTAACCATAAATTTAATCAAGTCCAATGAACAGGGACATACGAGTAGATCTGTAATATTGCATTTTTCAAGATAGTGCTGCCATCTATTGACTCGTAACAATAAACATTTTAGCAATGTTGGTAAACAGAGTTTTATAACGTATTTTTTTAATTAGTTTTTACAGTTGCCTTAACCTAAGCCTTGTGGTATATGATCTTAGTATTTTGTACGTTTGCTTAATGATTTTGTCGTTCACGTAAATTTATAAGATGTTTAAGTACTTTCAAACAAATTAGAGTCCTATTAATCTGTTAACGGAACTCACTAAATCAGCAAATATAAATTTCAATATAGATTTATGTATAGATTTCAATTTTCTCGATATTGAAAAGTATCAATATACTACACTGATACCCGAATAGTGTCACTATGACAATTACAGTGCAAGACGCCCCATGATTTGATTCGATAGTACAGTATCAGAAGCCAATGGAAAACGTATCAAAATCAACTATTTTATCTCACGATACTGAGAATTTCGAAAAAGAGGCTAATCAAAAAAAGTTTACCCATCAAAATGACCATACCTACCGACGAAACCAACGCTGCTTAACCTCGATTTTGTGTTTATTATCATCATCTGTAAAAATGTATGTGAAAAACTGTAGCTATCACGGTTCTTAAGCTTCAGAAGGACAGACAGATTAATTTTGAGGTTCCGTTTTGACCCTTTGTCTACCTAAACCTAAAAACGGTACACACGTTACAACGTTACACAATCAAAACAGTCTAACATTCAGGCCTGCTGGTCTAACCTGCACCTTTAAACGCTGAACTACGCTTCAAGCGAAACATAAGCACATCTAGACAACCCAGAGTCCGTGTATAAATTATTATTCATAATCGATGTAATCGTTACAAGTATCTATTGGCGGCCAAGCGACATCGAATATGTTAAGCGCTATTTTGTTTCCTACAAAGGAATTATTATTGGCTTATTAAGTTCTATGAAACGCGGCACTAAATATACTTATTTTTATTGGTATTCATAAACATTTCTCGTCTTTCACAAAGTACGGGAACTTGGAGGTTTTAATCATTAATTTCAGACGATATTTATAACTTCCTCTGCTTTTTCTTTAAAGGAAGTGTTATTATTCTTTGCTAATAAGCTTAGTACTTAAATTAATAATAATATATTGTTGTAAAATATAAGGAGTTGGCATGTGGGTCGTTTTCTGTTCTCACGGTATATGGCCATATAGGATTGTTCTAAGCCCGGGTATGTGAGGAAAATATTGCTTGCTTTAATTGTCGCTACATACTTTAGAAGTGCTTACTGCGTGGAACGGGTAACAATACGTAAGCCCTCTTTGCCTTCAATGTCAAGATTTATCCTATTACCGTTACCATACTTCGGAATGTACATACTAAGATTTCAAACTAAACTGCAAAACTGGAGGTCGTGGGTTCGATTCCCACCCGATACTTTGTGCGATTAGCACGATATTTTGTTCTGTGCATTGGAGTAGTTTATTTATATAAACTATGTTTATCAGTTGTCTAGTCTTCATGAAATATGGTTTACTTAGGTTGAGACTAGATGGCGTTTTGTCATAGTTGTGAACTTAAGTTTTAGATAGATATATAAAAATTAGATTGATTTGCAATCATCAGCCATTAAAATAACCAACACTTTTACACGTAGATTGCATACCTGCGATGCTTAAATAATCGAAGGGACATCGGTTATTACAGTAAACAAAGTCGAAGGCAACAACTAACAGTAATTAAAACCAATAAAAATTCAAACAAAATATTACAATTCCATTTTAAAATACTTATAATAACAAAACATTAAAACACACAAATGAGAACAATAAAAATTATCAACAGATTAACTTCATTGCAATTCTTACAAATGCATTTGTACAATTTGGAGTCCAGGGGCCTACCACTGACTCTTTAAAGCAAGCTATACTTGTGCACGCGAGATACCAGTCTACGTCGTAAAGCGCTGTCCCGCTTCCACTACACCGAGAGTCAGGCTTTGACAGTTTCTTGGTAGGACCCCCTACAAAAACCAATAGGGTAATTTCCAAACTGATGGGATATTAATTGAGCGTTATTTTTAACTGGCTTTTAAACAGGAGCCTCTTAATTCTTGATCATTCAAAACGAATTAAGTTTTGAAGGTCTGTCGTGTTTTCGTAAGGTTAGGTTTAAAAACCTTTTGACATTTGATAATGGCGTATAAGTCGACAAGTTGTTAAAAGGTTTGTGTGTTTTAATTGTTATGCGAAGGCTTCCTCATCGTAGAGTACCAGTGACAATTGTATCTAAGAAAATATTATACTTAGGGCCCATTTTTCAAAAGCCATATAACTTTTATTTGGCGAATAAGTTTGACGTTTTGACAGCTTTTGTATGGAAAATATGTCAAACAGCCATATTTATTCCTCAGGTAGAAGTGATCTGGCGATTGATTGGTCGGACCTTAAACATGAATCCCTTCCTTAATTTATCGAATAAAGGTTTAATAATCTACTAACTATTTAATTAGCCTACACAAAATTGATTACCATTGAATCACTACACTACACACTTAAAGGCGATAAAATTCACAACGTACTAAAACACATAAACAACGTCTCGGCATTAATTAGTCTTAATCACCCGTAAATTAATCGTCTGCCAAACAAAACGGACTTTAAAGACGACAATATTCAAAACGGCCATAAAATACACTTTATCATTGCACGAAGCAAAGGGCAGGACAAATTAATGCATTTTAAATAACAATAAATAGCCCTGATTTGTCGATACGAAACTCCTTCAGTCTCAGACTGAAGATAAGGCGATAATTATCCGATTTATGCACATATTAACACTTATCGGACTAATTGCTTCTGTACGAACATTTTTAAATGTACCACAAATTAAGTGTATCTCATAGGAGAATATAAATCCTACCGTAGGTAAAGGGAACATACATTGTCCGTACACGGAATTTCAATCAGACTCGCTCGCCTCAGATCAAAAAAGTTGCAACTTTTTAGCATGAGCGAGGGATTTTGTGACTTAGTGTTGGATGGATATGGTAGATTTTTGCTTAAGAGTTTCTTTGGCCAAGCATTTTAAATCACAGTGTTAGAGAGGATAAAAGTATTTGCAGAATTGTCGGCACGCAGGGAGAAGCAATGCAAGTAGCTGTAATTTGTATTGAAATAACCTCTCTGAATGGGTATCGTAGCATTTCATCAGACCGACAACGCAAACGGATTTATTATTTTTTACCGTCGACGGTATTAAAGTACAAAATTATAGTTTTTATGTCGTCAAATGGAATTTTTAAGGCAATTATTAAGCGTCGCGCCCTGTTTTAATTGTATGGGTTAAACGACTTTGTAAGGACAGTTAGGGGTTCAAGTAAATCCCGTCAATGTGAGGATCGTTTCTGATAATGAAAACTTATTTTTTAAACATTTACCTTTATTGGGATGTAAACATTACAATTTAAATGCTTTTATTAAGTGCGTTTGGCACTGAACATAATTGTGGGTAATTTGGGTCCCTCGCGTATTTTAAAGTTTTTATTTTATTATGACAGGAAGGTTGTGTTGTTTTATAATTAGAGAATTAATTGGGATGTTTAGAATTCGTTGCCATATGCGACAAAAAACTTAAGAATATAAGAAACAAATCAATGATTAAAAATGTATGTTTTAATTAAACATTAAATAAGACTAATAATAATTTTCCTTAGTAATTATTGTATTCATAGGAGATACTTGACAATATTTTCCTATTTGCTCATGTTGTACCCACCTAGAATCTTTAAAACCCATGTTATTATAAATATAGAAATAATATAAGGGACTTCCTTGTTTGTTTTCAATAGACCGAGTATCGCATTTTATTATCACATAAGTTTTTTTTTAAGCACACTTAGGTTATATTAATGACATTATCAATTATTTAAATAAACAATGTAGACTTTGGTCTGCTCATATATTTATTGAACATTTTTTTTATTTATTTAAACTTAATTTCACGAATATCGATCGAACCGTTTCCGAGATTAGCATGATACACGAAATTTGCTCGTTTAAAAAAATATATGAGTTTAAAACACGCACCCTGTATATGTAACATTACACCACAGCGTGGGAAGAGATATCTACGGTTATACAAAGACGGAAAACTGTGTTTAACTTACATTACGATTGTTTTAGTGTTCCTGAATGAAATGAGAAATTACTAAGATGAAGATATAAGGGAAATTGGTTATTTTAATCGCTTTTAATAAACTTAAACAGGAGCACTAATCTACTAACGTACCTACACAAATATTTCGAAAACCAAAATCATCCGAATTGTTGTAGCCATTTTCGAGGTTTAGCAAGATCAACTGACAGACATTAAGATTTGGAGTTTTGACCTTTTAACATTTTGAATTAATATATTTTTTTAATTTTCTTTTACTTGTTTTTAAGTAATGTTTGTTGATACAGATTACCGAAAAAAATGCCTTTTGAATACTACATACACTTACCTATTTTGTATAAGGTTTACCATTGCATCTGAAAACTATGCACTTTAGCTTTGTTCCAAAAGTTTATCATATAAACTTTTGGAACAAAGCTAAAGTGCATAGTTTCGTTTTTTAGTCGGTGCCAACCAAAGGACATACTTTTCCCTACATGGAGGAATTTCTTTTCGAATTTTAAAAATAATAAATATTCCCAGTTTTCACCCATTCAAAGACTAATCGCCGCCATTGCGGAAGAACTTGATTGGATTAAATTCCACAAAACAAACAAACAAAGATTCTCTACTATATCGAATTTTAATAATTAAAAATGCATACAGAACATTCTCTTTCCTTTTAAATCACACTTGGCATTTTAAAATTCAAACACACATGGTCTTGATAAGAACTATTTGTACTGTTAAATAGTCGTGGTTAGCCTCGCCCTCGTCTCTATTTGGAAAAGAGACAAACTAAGGAATTCTTGTAAAACATACACATAGCACAAGTACTAATTGATAAAACTGTCATTTTTAACTTCAGGTATTTTCTTAGAAAATTTTGAGAGTTGTTTTCTGTAGAAATGCGAATTGTGATAGCAATAAAAAAATGTATCACTGCTTTGAAGAAGGCTTTCCGTCGTATTGTATTTACTTATATCCCTTTCCCATATTAGGGATTCCTTATATGGGAAACTGATAAATATCGTTTGAAGCTGGATTCGGCTTCAAATGGAATAATAATAATATTCCACAACTTTCACACAACGCCATCTAGTCTCAAACTAAGCAGAGCTTGTATTATGAGTTCTAGACAACTGATAAACATACTTATATATTTCTAAATATAGATAAATTACACCCAGACACATAACAAATGATCGTGTTCATAACATAAACGTTTGTCCTGGGTGTGAATCGAACCCACGACCTCCGGTATAGCAGTCAGGGTCACTAACCACTGGACCAACAGGCCCGTCAAGAATAACCTTTACCGGTGGCGTCTTAAAACTACTACCAACGGTTAACTGGAGTAATTAATTATTTCATTAGTTCTTTTATTTTCCAGCTTAGCAGCTTAGCTTAACCACTTATTAACCTTAATTTCAATTTACATTTACCATCGTATCTAATCCTGCGCTATTGCATTGACTATGTATCTCAGACATAATCTGTGTTATATACGGTAATATACTTCTCTTGAACCACTTACATCAGTTAATCCAATCTAAAATCAATGTAAAACGCGATTCCCATGTACATATGCAAATAGATTAAATATTTATGAAATCGATGTACAGATTGTTGATGGAAAATGGTCTAGATTAAAAGGGGTTATTCTGCAAAAACGAACAATTACTTAAATAATATTTTTTCATTCAGTGATGATACTTTTAAGATATTAACGTGTGTTTGACTATCCAAATCGTATCTCGTGGCTAAGCTACGTTTAACGAGGTTGGTCATTTTTCATGTACCTTTGACCGTAGTTACAGGTAGTCAGAAGCTTGAGAATCTGACAACCAGTCTAACTAAGGGGTATCGTGTTGCCCAGGTAACTGGGTTGAGGAGGTTATATAGGCAGATGCTCCTTGTAAAACACTGGTACTAAGCTGAATCCGGTTAGACTGGAAGACGACCTCAACATAGTTGGGAAAAGGCTAGGATGAAGATATCCTAAGTACCATATAGATTTCTGACTTTTAAACCTGATTTATTATTTATTTCGGTCACCGGTGCCCGATGCCGCGCAAATATTAATCAAAACCTCTTATACTTGCGACAAAACTGTTACAATTCAAAATCGTTCTATTCCGAAATATCAAATGGAGACCAGGTAATACCCACGGGGTAAATCCGAAACATTTTACACGCGACACGTGCAACTTATCAGTGTCGATCGGACGACTGTCTCGTCGATCTGATGTTCACAAGTACGTACGTGCGGCCATAGTTTTTATTTAATCTGTGACACTTCCTGTCATGCTCTCTCTAGTTTTATGGGTTTCTGAAACTAGATTTTCGACGAGGTTTTGTTTGAGTAATGTTATAATTTCTTGCTACGTTTTTATCGTACCAAGTCGATTCATTCGAATTAAATATTTGTGTGTCTCAAAGCTATATTTTATCAGTTTAACCGCGTAAGACAATCGTTTGTGTGATCCATGAATGCTTGTTCTGAGTCTGGCTGTCTTTATACATGTGAATAGTATGTTTTACCCCTCCCCCCCCCCCTCGCAACAGAAGGGTTAAAATCTATACTGTGGGAGTAGTTTTTTAAAGTAAAAACTAAGAAAAATTTTCAAGATGCCCTATCCTTCCCTATATTCGAAGAGGCATGTGCCCAGCAGTGGTACATTTAAAGGCTGGTATTGTGTATAATTTTCTATTAACAAATTAAAGCGACACTTATGTAAATGAAAATAAAATTGATATCACTAAAACACTCCATCAAAACTTTCGAAAAATTTCATTTCACGTTTCAAAAGCAATAAAATTCCTCTGCCCGTTCCCCTACAAAAACATTTCACAAGCATCCACAAACTCGGAGCCCATAACTTTTACATCGAGACTTAATTATAAAATCGCTCGAAACGTTCACATACCATACAAATATTAGCTACCGAACTATCAAACAAATTGTTTCATTCTGTAACTATTCAGACAACGCGATACCATCGAGCTTATATAAATTCACAAATAAATTAATTATGGTGACATTAATTTACAGAATAGCCCAATTAGTGCGCGATGGAGTGGTGTGACGTCATATTATATTCGGTTGTTATTTTTATGTGATATTGGTTAATTATTGTTATTGTCGCCGTTTAGAGGTAGCGTAAGATATTATTATAATGACATATACAAATTATTCGGTATTGGTCGTGCTGTGAGATCAAATTATGTTGTTTTAGAGAGTCGTTACTAGGGTGGTCTCACATGAGATTATCAAAGATTTACAGACATGTAACGTACGTTAATTGTTTTTGTGGAAGTTTAGGATAGGAATAAGTAACTCTTTAGATTTTTTGTATGGTTTATTAGGCAATCAAATTAGTCGTCTTGGTCATTATCAAATTATTATTTGTTTTCTATGATGGTAGGTAGCAGAAAATAGAAGTGTCAAAATCAAAATATAACAAAGTAGAAGAGATGGCATTGAATAGCGACTAGTTCACAACACTTAAATGTTTGATTGATTGATTATGGTAGCATTTTTTACGACATTTGCGAATATTTCAGAATAACCCCTTAATTTTTAAACAGGCTAGATAGAGCTAGGAATAAATCAAATTAAGAATGTAACCCAAAATTCTTATTTCAGTTCTCGAGACAACATGGTTCCCAGCCACGTGACGCTCAGCTCATCCCTAACCTGCCGCCTGGTCGGTGGACTGACCAGAGAACAGAGAACTGTCTGCCACAAAGCTCCCGACACAGCGGCTATAGCATTCGAAGGTCTACAATTAGCGGTCAAGGAGTGCCAGCACCAGTTCCGCTGGCATAGGTGGAACTGTTCCAGTCTGCTTGTGAAGAGCAGTAATCCACACGCCAGTTCTATTATGAAACGAGGTGAGATTTTTCATAGAAATAATATTAAACAACTTTCATACAACGCTATCTGGTCTCAAACTAAGCAAAGCTATACGAGCACTGATACTTGACAACTGATAAACATGGTTATATATTTCTAAATAAATACGTGATATAGATAAATTAAACACAGACTTCCAGAAATAGTTTTAGCTCTATAATTTTCTTTTTATTTTGATTTATTTTGTTCAAACATGGTGTCAAATTCATTAATCTGAAAAAATAGGTTAGAAAAAAAAACCCAAATGAAACGTAAGGGTAAAGTCATTAATGAAAAGGTAAAGTGAGACTTCACTTGATTAACTTGTCGAAGCAAACGAATTTAAATGCGACTGCCTTTAAAACTAAATATATCCCAAACATAATAAACTTAATTATTTATTCGCCTTTTGTCAGGACCAATAACATCACGATATTATTCCGAAACGTAGGTGGTAGCAATCACTGTCGATAAATGCCAAAACCAGTCCCCATACGAATGCAACGTAATTCCATAATACTTTTTTATATTAAAATAAACGCAACTAAAATTTCGAACCAATCGCGATCAAACATTACAATCCGAATTTATTACGACGAAAAATTATTCACGCACATTAACAGGCCACCGGTGAACGGACCATCTCTGCGTATTATGTTCTTAATATACGTATTTACTGAGTCGTCCGTCTTTATGTCTATCTTCGGGTGTGAAAAGGCTTTGTCGACCTCGTTTTTTCCACAATCATCGCACACGTTGACGTGGAAATTTACGAGCATGGAAGATGGGAGACAACAAATAATGAGATGGTGGTGGCCAGGTGGGGCTCGCACCCGCGCCCCGCGATTTCACGCTACGTGTGGGTCCGAGTCCTCCCCCCCTGCCCGCTCACCTACCCCGCCCCGGCCTTCTATCCGCTCAACCAATTAATATCTTAACTGGAATTGCCTGGACTTGAGTACCTACCAACGAAGTTACTCAATTTTCTCCACGCCCTTTTATTGCTACGCGCATTTTAATAACAGTTTGAAATTCTTCATTAAACTTCATAAACGCAGATTGGTTAATACACGTTCGTAAAATAGACATACATACAAACGTAATTGAACATTTAAATGATGAGAGATCAAACTTAAGAATGTTATTCGCTCCATTGTGTCGCGGACATTATTAGTATTGATAATGCCCGTAACGGCACCTTCCGGCCCTTCAGCGACACGACTGTGTTTAAATTGAAAAATTGTGAAAAAAGCAGCGTAACTAAACACTTAAACATCTTTCTTAACGTGCCCATTGTTGGGGTCCGAATTGAAACGCCGACGGGATAGTGAACCCAAAAAAACCGAAGAACAAATCGAGATGCTTTTAAATAGGATAATAGCGATCGATGATCGAAGAAGAAAGATAATAATGATTCCGAACCGTTGATTTTTTTTCTTGGACGTATAAGCAGATCGATGAAAGAGCGCTGTGGACGGATGGCATTCCGGATAGATCACGAGATTTGTTCCGCTTCCCCGAGATCCTCCACACGTTGTTAGCGCTCTTGTCGTACGTGACGCTGTTACAATATACTGTCGAAGATTTAATGACTTTTGTGAGGCTAATGAGACTATTGTCGGAAAAGTTTTTCGCCTCGGGCGTTAATAGCTGGATTGTAGGCGAGATTAGCGTGAGATGTGGCCGGGTCGGCGCGTCGGATGTCGGCTGTGTCGCGTGAGAGAATGGCGCGCGTCGCGCCGGGGCACACAGGGTGGCGAACATGCGTCGATACAAATCTGACGGCGCAGCCGCACGTGACGTGAATTCATGACGCGAATGTGTCATAAAAAAGTGACATTTATTGGCGTTTTATATCAACAAGATGTCGTCAGGTGACGGAGTGCCGACGACAATGTGGTTATGATGTTGCAAAAACATGATGCGTTGGTACGTCTTATCTGGCGGTATGTCGTGGGAACTCGAGACGACTTTATTACTAACGATAATCAGACAATTTTTTACTCACAACATATTAGAGTAATCGTTTGGAACGAAATATCATTCTTAAAATAAGACGTCAAATGTCACTGCTTTAATTTTTGCGGTATTGACAGGTTTGGTGAACGTCAAGACGTATAATGATAAAGTGCATCATTGACCTAAAACAACAAAACCTCTTAAAAGGATTTAGAAAAAAAAAACTTGGACGTGTTGAAATGTCTCAATGCGATGTAGCTCAACCCTCTAATGGTCGCGATAACATCTTCCTCGGTGCGTTACCGAATCGTGCTCCTTCAGATGCCTCTCAACTGTGAGAAAAAACACACAAAAGATCCCATAAAAACATGAATTTGTCCAAAGTTCCCGGTTTTAGACGTGACATCGAGTGGCTTTTTGTTTGGACTTTTTGTTCCCTGTCGGATTATGAGCCCGCTTTTAAGGGTTAATTAAGTCAAGAAGAGTATTAGTGATCTTGCGGAAATTTGGAGATTGACACAAATCGAACGATGATTCATTCATATAAATTTTGAGTTATTTTATGTTCTGAGACATTTTTTTACGAAATGCTTGCGTAGAATATTACAAGCAATGGGTACATATTAATCATTCTGTCTGTTAGAATTAAAGAGGTTCGATTTGATTTCCGAACTAAGACTAATTGGAGCACGTGCGACGTATGAGCCCTTCGAATCGTAAATTATTAGTGACGTCATCCTCACAGCCGCGTTATCGTCTGGTTTCGGTAATTAGCGATTCGCAACACAAGCCAAAGGTACCCGAACGGAGCTTAATTGGTATAAAACCCTTCAAGCATCGAATATCTGTAGGGTATTATTTTGGTAATTTCAGTTTGAGAATTTCGCTGGTCTTTTTCTTGTTTTTTTGCAAACATTGTTGGATTTAGTCGTCATTTCAGAATTTTGACGTATGTTTCTTTGTAAAGATGAATGGATATGTTAAAAATTTGAGTTAAGCGGGTTTGCAAGTATGGCTCGGCCTGTTTTCCTAGACTGAATGTTGGATGTAACTTTAACCATAAAAATCCCTGAATTTATAGGCAAGAGCATCTTAATAAATCACTTCTATACATTCGAACTACTCCATCAGCGTTCTCATGTAGAAAAAAGCTTTTCTACGGGACCCATATCTTTACCAATAAACTAAATAACCAAATTGTCCGCCAAAAAGTCCCTTTAAATACTACTCAATACCATTGTCTCGAGAATCTATTTTTCTACTGTTGCCATTATAGTCTCTCTTTTTTACTACTTCGGATCAATGACAATTGCCATCAAGTCTAAGGATACTTCACTAATATTATCTCTACTCTAAAGAATATATTTCTTCTGCAACAAAACATTAAGATGGAAATACAGCTTCGCGAATAGATTTCATTAGCATAATGGCATCCTTTAAAATCTTCAAGTAATACTCAATGACAAAAGCAAAACTTTAATTGTTCCCATAAATGTGGACGAAAAAGTTTATTGTAAAGAGGTAGCACTTAAAGAGGTTTGTAATATAAATAGCTGATTAACACTTGGCCAACACTTACCAAATAGTAAGTTGGTCCAAGTACAGTTAAAAAACTCTTTATTTGAAATAACTAATATATGCAAGAGAGAATATCCTATAATATCCAGATCAGAACTTTTTAATAAGTTTACTAAAAGTATCATCCAAATATCATTATCACTATAATATCTATAATCGTATACTAAATTGTTATTCTCTGTTCAAGAAAAAGTTGTAAGCCAGTTGGTACAGACCCCAATTACCCATCCATGGCTAATAGTTATGTATGTATTACAATGTAGCGGAAACAATTTCACCCCATCTTTACATTTAAAACCCATGACAAGAACATAAGTGATCATTATCAGTAATTCTATGTATATATACGGTGTATTTCCAATAATTGACAAGCGAAAAACTCAATGCAGTTCATTCATTTTGGCGCCAGATTTATAAGCTATCCAGTTGGAAGCGAGAACCTACACTAAAAACTGTTTTAAAAATCACAAAGTGCACAATCGTAAATCACGCAAGATGCGCGAGCATGCGCGTCGGCCGTGCTGCGCGCGCGCATCAAAAACAATGTTACACAACACGGAAAAAGACGACCACCGCCGACGCTGCTCGGAAAAACCTATCATTATGCGCATTCGATTAAATAAAACGTCCGCGTTCGTATACGCTTAAGAATCGGAAATGAAATAAAACGTTAAATGACAAAAATGAAAATTTGTAAATTTACTTAGGCCGTATGTTTTTTGCAAGTCGGCGCCGCTGCACCGTATATGGAACGAATGTAGATTTACCAATTTAATCCTTGGTTCGAGGAATCGAGGTGGCGCTGCGGTCGCGGCTCGGCGACGTGAGCTGTCCAACTGTCCTACTGATGGACAAGTATAAGTAATTAGGTCCAAAAGCGTTACTTGTTTTTGCTACGTTGAGCAACCGACCAACTTTAAATCGCAAATGTGAATAAAACTGCTTCGATTTCAACATTGTATACCTACTTATGGTTAACGCGAACGCTATTGGACAGATAAATTAATATTTAAATTGTAAATATCGGTCTCATATTAATTATACAGCAACAAATTATATGAGGACAACTTGTAGATCCAGTGCTGCAGTGTCGTAAATCGCCGAACGTTTTTTACACGTCAACTCGTAACGAAAATAATTACATATCATGCATTATTAAAACAAACACGTACAAAAACCTTTGGTACAAGTGTAAGAGAAGAATTTAAAATCTGTCACCCGTTCGAAATTCTGAGCATTTCGTTGGAAAAAGTCGAAATCGAATAATCGGAATTCATTAAAGTCGATTAAAGAATTCGGCACGGACATCGGTCCGGACGATATACGACCTTAAAGCGGACTAATTGGCGCAAATTGACACTAAAACGTGGGATGCTGGTAATTATAATACAGCGGTGGTATAATGCGGGGCATTTAGACCCCTATATAGGAAGGGTCCAGTTTTATTCTAAAACGGCTCTCCTCAAATTGTGTCTACTTACAATAAAACAAATCTTCTCGAGTCATGTTTTATTTACTCGAGTGTGAGAACATTCGTATGGACAGCGCGTACTCCATCAATAGAGCCGGTGGCCGACAGATCTGTTTCAGTTTTATTGTAAAACATCTTAGGTACCTATCTCACGCTCTGTGAAATAAAACAAATACGTCAAATCAATCAATTATCTGAACTTACTTGGATATAAATGTGCGGCCCGTTTCAATTATCAACCTTCCAGTTGCAATAAGACGCAAAAATAACTTATAATAAGTACTTACTTAATATTAATAGGATTTCTATCACGTCTTCTGAAAAGGATAACTATGTTTACACAGACAACTATGCGCTATGTTTACCGACATTCCAATAGGTACTTGAACAAAAAAGTAAAAACAAATGTCGATACAGTTATTCAAATCTTACGTGTAGAGCAGGAAGTTTAAAGCAAGAAATCGATAAACAAAAATCGAGTCATCGACCAAAATGATTTAAATTAATAAGTCATTA